>NW_014040387.1:8935-12521 GCF_001186125.1 Sphaeroforma arctica JP610 | reverse complement strand
AATTAATGTATGCATACATGTATCTATGTATCTATATATGTATGTATCTATGTATCTATGCATCTATGCATGTTTTATTTGAATAAACTAATCCCAGTGATGATTTGAATCAATCCCAGAGGTGATGTGGGCCTTAGAATAGGAGGACGGAATACTAGAAATAAATAGAGAGCACTGGCATGTAACCAACGAACCAATATCGTGAACTTATTTTTGCAGCTATTTGATCTGATAGATTCTCATTTCTGTTGTGTGCGTACAGACTTCCTGTTTATCATACCTAGAGAGTTCAGTAGACACCACCTGTATATTCTTACCAGAAAGATTTCACAATGCCTTCGTTAACTATTTTTTTCTGTCAATGGTTTTTCTCGATGTTACACTGATATATATCAATATATCAATAAAAATTAAATATATATATATATATAATATATATATATATATAACACACACACACACACACACACACACAGTATATAGATGTATATATATATATATATATATATATATATACTTTATACATATAGTTAGAATGTTTCCCCCCCCGTCTACTTTCACTCCTAATAAAGTGCAGTTTTGGTTCTTCGCGAGATGTAGTATGATTTTTCTTATAAACCGAAGCAGGTAGTTCTACATACCCTATTCAAAACACCACTTATGCTACGAACTTCATCAATGTCACAACTTGAGAGCAAAGAAGGAACCACTACATAAAATAGTCGTCACAATCTTAAACCTCATAAGTACCACTCATGATACAAACTTTATCAATGCCATCTTGATTGCCCAGTTGAAACGTCTACATAACCTGATGTAAAGAGTATGAAGTGCAAGTGTGCGTTATCTAACACCACACGCATACAGCAGAATCGGTTCTCAACCCATGTACTTCACAAGATGTTTATTTCGATTGCCTACTGGCCTGTTGGGCCTTTTCTAACCTGCTCGCTTCTTCTTTGGTTTGTATGTTGTGTTTGGTCTTGAACGTGTTGATCTCTTTACCCTTGTCCACTATTTGTTGTTGTAGGGTGTCCATCACCTGTAATAGTTGCACCAGTGCGAGATTTAGTAGGCCAGTGGGGCAGGCCAGTGAGCTACCAGGCCAATACTTGACTATGCACAGGGTTGAGTTTGAGAATAACATATGGTCCTAGAATGATCTTACATGCACGACACATACAAGAAAGTTAATATTTATCTACACAGTGTAGTACTAAGCTATAGTACTCAGAGCATACAATGGTAGTCGCATGAGCCGATTGCCACCCAGGACACACAGCATAGGCATACGCATGTGTGGACGATACGCCCTTGAATCCTACATAAGTGCACTGAAAAGTATGTAGGTGTATTTAAAAGTATATGTCTGCCTCCGTGAAGCGTGCTGAAATGTATGTGGGTGTATTTAAAAGTATATGTCTGCTTGCATGAAGCGTGTTGAAATGTATGTGGGTGTATTTAAAAGCATAAGTCTGCTTGTATGAAGCGTGTTGAAATGTATGTGGGTGTATTTAAATACATATGGCTGCCTGCATGAAGCGTATTCGAAATGTATGTGGGTGTATTTAAATGCATATGGCTGCCTGCATGAAGCGTATTGAAATGTATGTGGGTGTATTTAAATGCATATGTCTGCCTGCATGAAGCGTGTTGAAATGTGTGTGGGTGTATTTAAATAAAAATGTCTGCCGAGTACAGGTATGCGCATAGTTCTTTCCACGATGTACATGAGAATGTGAAGAGAGGCATTTGATGTGATGTGTATGTACGCGAGTGTAGCTTTATAGGGATTAGTCGGAATACGAGTATATGAACGTAGACGTGTTGGCGGGCACTATATTATACAAGTATAGGTGTAATTGCATCGATAGTTGCGTTGGTGTGCAGGCTCGACTGGATGCATGTGTATATATACCTATTTGAGCAAGCAAGTAATGTGGCTGTGGTATTGCACTTATATATGGATGGTCTAACCACATCTGTGTGAGGTAGGATACACACACACACTCATATATATATATATATATATATTCTACTTGCAAGCCTGTACACTCCTTAAAAGATATAAGTAGAATTCCGACATAAATTTATATATATATATCACGGAATAATAATTTTTCAATAAATGAAATATATAATTCAGGAAAGCCATTCATCCAATACACAACACACACACACTCACACACACTCACATATATAAAAATATATATATAAATAACGGAATAATAATTTTTCAATAGATGAAATATATAATTCAGGAAAGCCATTCATCCAATACACAACACACACACATACACACACATATATATATATATATATATATCAATATATACGAATATGTTATACGAATATGTTATACGAATGTACGCTTGGTTTACCTTCTTAATACCGGCGCAATTGGTTTCCACGGCCGGCAGTACCTCAACGACCGTCCTCTCAGTCAGTACTTCGCCCACCATTCGATAGCACTTGCGATCACCAGGCACAGCTACATGACGAGTGGAGCATGCGGCAAAAGTGGGGGAGGGTTTAGGGTTTAGGGAAGGAGCACATGTATAGAGCCATCAGTAACAATACGGGTGCAGCTATTTGGCGTGGAAGTATAAGACGAGGCTGCCACAGGTGTGAAGTGATATATAGCATAATAATAAGAAGAAGAAAAACAAGCCTAGTTCAATATTGCTTTCTTTTCTTTTTCTTCATCAGCTGTGATATATGAACATAAGTATCGTATATTTTGATTTACGATTAATAACGCATACGCAAAGGATGCACATGACAGAATAATAGTTGTGATAGGTACGTGCTTTTATACCCGTGCTGCAATGATGGCTTTGCTATAAAGCTCGAGATAAGCGCACACATACAAAAACAAAAAACAAATGGATATATATATATATATATATACAGACACACACACAGAGGCATAAAGACATCGACACTAACACAGACGCCGACAGACATATTATATATATATAAATATATATATATATATGTATAGGTATATATATATAATATATATATATATATATATATACATATATATTCATACATACGTATACATCAACATACATATGAACAGATATGAAGATTAAGCGTACACACACATATATATATATATATATATATCTTTTGTGTGTATGTTGACAACCACATCAAATGTAGAAAAAAACATTTACGCACAGATAAACATATACATTCGCACACAGACACCAAAAAATCAAAACCAAAGCCAAACACACAAACACACACATCACATACCGACACACCAAAAACAAAATACCAAATGCACACATACGCATCTATATATATATATGAATATATACGTATATACATATATATATATATATGAATACATACATACATATATATATATATATATATATATATATATATATATATATGTATACAAACAACAGACAAACACACACATATATATATATATATATATAATATATATATATATATATATAACATATTCGGACATACATACACTTTAAAAAACTCAAATACAGATCACATACAGACACACCACAAATACAAACTCACACAAACTTAAACGCACACACACACAATACATAAA
>NW_014040387.1:0-8915 GCF_001186125.1 Sphaeroforma arctica JP610 | reverse complement strand
TATATATATATATATATATATATATACATATGCATATATATATATACATCACACACACATACATACACACATACACACACCCATGTATATATATCATTCATTTACATGTACACATACATATAGTTTTAGTAATAGATATAGATACACATATATATATATATATATATAGGTTCGCGAATCGATGACTAAAGCGAACGATCTCCATGTATACAAAAATACTATCCGAAGCTTACTTTTCAGCGTTTTGACGACCAGTTCGTGTTCCGAGCGTTGTATCTCTAAATCAGATATTTTATTTGCAATTGATTGTTGTTCTTGGCGCATAATGTTGAACTTTGCCAGAAGTTCTTGTTCTTTCTCTGCTCGCCCAGCCATATTGGTATAAGATTATTGTGTGGATGTTCTATCTTCCAACAACGGGACAATCCTTTATAAGTGCAAATGCAAACAAGAAGAGTATATTATATATATATATATGTATGTATATTATATATTTGTATATATCAACACGCACATATACATATGTTAAAAATGTATGTAACTATGTATTATATTTATACACATATTTATTTATAAAAAAGTGTCACGTATATTTTGAGTAAAAAATTATCAAAAAAAAATACTCAATGTCGATTTTGCCGCCTTCTCCAGAGTACAGTACATACCAGCAGTACGATATAGAAAATTGAATTGAAACAAGATGTTTCGTATTTCAAATACCCTAAACTAAACTATTTCCACTTCCTCTCTCTATAGTTTCTCATAGGAAAAAGGTTTACGACATGTTGTTTGAAATTCATACCAGCTGATCCCGGTTTAGATCCATCTCATTGCGTGACTGGCTCCAGCTCGTAGCCTGCACATGACCTGATCTGGTTTGTTTATTTTTTCTGGAAATAATTTCGACCACGGAATGAGTTGGATTGGATTGGCCCATTGGGCTCGCAGAACAACCCGCATGGTTGACTGTGGGAATATGACAAGAGATGTATTGTGCTGCGAGAGTATTGCTGAATTGTGATTACCGATATTCTGGGTATCTACAGTATATTCCAAGGTTATAAGCTAAGCTATATACTATCCGATATACAATCTTGTATAGGTCTGTGTTAGTATCTGTGTAAGCATATACGGCAAGGATAGTCTGAGAGGACTAACTTACACACACACACACACGCACACCCGCACTTAGCCACGTGTACGTGTACATATACACGTTTCACTGCCATCATGGCGAAGTATGATCTGACCTCCACTATCGCCGAGTATCTCGATCGGCACATGGTGTTTCCCTTGCTTAAGTTCTTAGTTCTGAAGGAGTTATATCCTGCTGAAGAAATCCTTACTGTCAAGCTAGACTTACTTGAAAAGACTTGCATGGTGGATTACGCAGCCGACATATACAAGGGATTGCACGGTTTAAATGAAGGCGATGCCGCACCCGAGTCATTCTCTGAACGCAGAGAACAAGTACTTACTAAGTTGGCTGAGCTACAGCAAAGTACAGCGCCTCTCACACAGGCCTTGGAGCAAGACTGGGTGCTCCAGGAGCTGAGACAGGACAAACGTTTTAACCAGGAGTACCTGACAAATACCGTCAAAGTCGATATGGCGTGTCTGGATAAGCTGTACGAGTTCGCCAAGTTCCAGTTTGATATTGGAAATTACTCGGTTACGGCAGAGTACCTAACCAACTTCCGTGTATTGGTATGTGGAGTTTGTTGGTATATGTATATCTAACAGGGATGTTATCGCGTCGATCAATATAGGTACACGCGTATACATATATATATATATCATACACACACACAGTTACTTACCTATATATATATACATATATATAATCAAACCCGTCCATACTTTACCTTTATCGGGAATGAATGTTTGTTATAGCTACGTCCGTCATGTGTCGACTTGTATACGTATCTGTAATTTCTTGTGAATGGGTGCTTGATTTTTAAGCCACATAGTCTTAAACTAGTTATTGTATGTTGGTTACTAATCAGAACTTGATTAGAACGTACGCGCTTGCTTGGGTCTTTAGTGAATTCATAGTATACCCACATACAACACACATACTTATAAGTGTATACATACACATATATAAATATATATATATGGGCAGCAGTATATTTAACTATTCTGGCGTGATACTGGCAGCGTGTCTGAAAGGTGCGTCCAGTGCATATTTTGACCTGCGTGTATGTCTTGCTTTCTGGACACCTCGTGTTCGTATATATGATGGTACTTCAACCCGAGCGCGTGCCCTACTCTGTTGACCGCTTGCTACATAAACCTCGAGGACTACTTATCTGTTGGACGCATCAGTGCAAGTGCACGCGGTGAAGTTGTTGTTTCTTATATATACTGGATATATACTCTTGCACTGTATGACGATTTGAAGACGGGAACATGCCACAAGTACATTATAACACGTGTGGCTGCCAGTTGTTGGAATGATTAATATGTTTAGAACGCAACTCTTACGTGTGCTTGACGTGTGTGGATTACCAGCCCGTATTGCTGCAGACATATCTATTCGTAGGCTGATTCTTTTGCCCTATACATATCTATTTGTAGGCTGATTCTGATTCCCTATACATATCTACTTGTAGGCTGATTCTGATTCCGTATACTCTACTTGTAAACTGATTCTGATTCCGTATCCGAATGATACGTTTCTCTCGCATGTATTCGATGGGAGTTGTTAGCTGTGTGGCTCGCTTGTGCCTGTAAAAGGCCTTCGTGTATATGTTTTGTAGTGTATAGATGCGTAGGAGCTTATAAGCAATATATACCAAATTTTCAATTTTGGTACTCCGTTTGAAATTAAGGACCTAAATATGTCGCGGTAGCAATTTATGGGCATTTCGCTTGTTTGTTTGTCCCGTTTTGACTATTTGATTTGTGATTCGATCTCAATTTGGTGGATGGATTGTAGTTTCAAAAATTATCTGATGCACAACGCTAAAAGTATGTAGATAGTCGGAGCGTATTATACTTCCACACCAAAGTTTTTATGTTACTTCATAGTAGCTGTAGACACCCTGTGTGTTGAGGTGGTCTATTCTCGTATCATGTGTATGCGTTAAAATTAAATACCTCGCATACGCACTAATCTCTATTTATGTGCCTGTATGTGTAACGCTACGCACGTGATGTCAAAATCCTCTCCTCCCGAGTAGTTGTTTTGGTAAATTCAGCGAGAAGAAACTTACTGTGAATAATGTAGCGGTACGTCTACGCCACACTATTTTAAAAGGGGAACTATGATTACCCCGTGGGGGGATCATGGTTTCTCCACTTCCTTACACTTGGCGATGATATAAAGTGATAAATAAATGCGCTTTCCATATTTAAACTTAACATTTGTATATATGACACGCGTGGCTGTGTATGCTTGCGCGTGTGTGTGCGTTACATGCATATATATAAATATACTTCAGTTTATATATATTCTCGGTTTTTTACAATTCAATAACAGTCTTTGGACGCGGATAAGTGTCACGGCGCACTATGGGGCAAATTCGCCTCAGAGATTCTCATGCACAACTGGGACACCGCAATGGAAGACCTAAACAGGCTCAAGGAGTCATTAGACGAGAATAAGAGTGGTATGTTGTGTTCGTCCGACATCATTATATATATCTTTGTATTTGTGTAACATATGTATATGTAAGTAGAAGGGGGAAAGTTGACCTCGTTCACATATATAATCGAAGCCAAACAAGCCATGTGATCACTGGGTGAGACCTATAGATGGTAAAATACCCGTATAAACATACTCAAAGGGCCGTATATATTAGGAATAGCAGTGATTGCGCATGTCTGCACATCGTAGTGAAGTCCCATCACTTGCACCGCATCGAACGACCCTATAGGTCTGGAAGAGCGTCATAGATAAATACTCATGGTCGCTGTATTACAATACCACACATGTCACCTACATAAACACGACTTTTAATTCGGCAATGACCACCACCGTCTTGCAGGGTCGGCTCTCGAGCAACTGCAGCAGCGCACGTGGTTGTTGCACTGGAGTCTGTTCGTGTTCTTCAACCACGAGAAGGGACGTGATGGCATCATCGAGATGTTCTTCCAGCCTCAGTATATCAACACCATCCAGACCACTTGCCCACACATTCTGCGATACCTGACCGCCGCAGTCATCTGCAACACGAGACGGAACTATGTCGTCAAGGAGCTTGTAAAGGTGTGTGTGTGTGTTCATCGCAATTGGATTGGGATATGTGGTGTGAGGGTTTGATTTCTACTTATTGTCGGGTTGGGTGATTTGGGTTGTTGGACCGGAAGGTTGTGGTGTGGAATACATCATAGTAAGAGTTTAGGGTCTAAAACATTGTAGTAAGTAGTCTGGTTGGTTAATTAGTCAGCAACAGACTGAAAGGCATGTAGGTTCTAATATTGAATATACTTCACCTGTATCGAATACACCTTGCTCTATGGGCCCACTGGCGGGTTGTCGGTTGTGTAAGCACAATCACTCGCTAAGGATTAGAAATATAGATGCTAAGGAGTCATCGCTAAGGATACATGTCAATCTTTTGTAGCCTCGGTATGCTGGAATTGATATTACATTTTGCGGAACTCTTTGAATATATATATATACGCATAAAATACACACACTTATATATATAGCGCTTGCCCTCCGATGTTTTTCTACGGATATATGTTTACATATCACTACCTATATTTATATTCGACAGGCCATCCAGCGCGGATCCAACCAATACCGCGATCCTATCACAGAGTTCCTTGAGTGTCTGTACGTCAACTTCGACTTCGAAGGCGCACAGCAGAAACTGCGTGAGTGTGAAGCGGTTCTGGAGAACGACTTCTTTCTGCTCGCGTGTCGCGACGAGTTTATTGAGAACGCGCGTATGTTCATCTTCGAGACGTACTGTCGTATTCACCAGGTAAATCTTGTGGATATAATATATACATATATATTTATAGGAATGTGTACATTGGTGTTTGATACGAATTGTTAATTATATCAACATATTCATGTTTGGCTTGTATTTTTTGTGCATTGTGGAAAGAACGGGTGTGTTTCTGGAGACACGTCGATGATTGTTCAAATAAAGCAGTGAGCTTAGTCTTCGTCTAAATTATTTGTGGCTTTCTTTATGGACACTCTCTATACACACACACTGCGATAGACATAGAAGGTACCTGTTTGTACGGTATATTCGTGCCTTAGTACAAGTATGTCAGATTGTTAATCTACCAGGTCTTTGTATAACCTAGAATGCGCACAGTGAAACCGGTGACTCATTAATATCGAATATATACGTGGACACTGGATTGGTATGTTCGTATGACTAACTGTCCAAATCCGGCAAGTGTGTAAAATTGTACAGAAATTTGTCATATGCTATACTTGCAGCTACCAGATGTCACCCGTTTTAGCCTTCAAGTGATCTTTATCAACAGATTCATATTCTGCACGCATCCATACATAAATTTATGTGGGTATATATATATATTGTAGTATTTTGTTATGTCATGTACATACAGTTATACAAGCATGCAAATATTTTGAATTTGCACTTTGTATTAAATATATTGCAACCCCCGCCCTCGCCCAGGTGATATCTATCAACAGCCTAGGCGAGAAGCTCAACATGACCACGGACGAGGCAGAGGTGTGGATTGTAAACCTCATCAGGAACGCGCGCTTGGATGCGAAGATTGACTCCAAGATGGGTACAGTTATTATGGGTAGCCAAGTGCCTTCCGTATACCACCAGGTCATCGAGGCTACAAAGGGACTGTCGTTCCGATCGAGTGCGATGATTGAGACGATTGAGAAGAAAGCAAACTCTTCGAAGTCCAGCTCGGTATGTGCTTCAATAGGCCTGTGTGTATTGTGTGTCCCAAGTAGTCTAGTATATATATGTACATGGGAGTTGTATGTATCTATGCTTGTAGTATTCATGACAGCCAGATATATAAAGAAGGCAACATATTCAAAATCCAGCTCATTTTGTGCTTAATTTTTAAGTTTAGTCCACTTATGAGTGTATGATGGGTATTGTACATGTTTATCATCGTGTTTGTGTAGATGCCGTTTTCTGCTGCATGCCCGTTCTCCGTTTAATATTCGGTACCTACTTACCTATCAAAGGGACGCTCGTACCTAAATACAAGGATCCATACTCATTCCCTACTCTATGTATATATACAACCGTACAGATGGGTGCCGACTTCTAAGCCTCTGGTCTGCGAAGAGCACTTTTAAAATTAGATTGTAAATTGAATGCATTGTGGGCCCAGCCTCTCTGTTTGCCATAGCTCGGGAGTCCACAGTCGCCGAACTTCGGAGACTGGAGTCGTAGTCTATATATATAGCACACGTGTTCTATTTATAGTAGGTCACCACGACACGCACGGGGCCTCGGTCGCCCGCACTTATAGATAGAAAAGAGCGCTGAACCGCACTTACACCCACCGTTTACTATAGTACAGAACTTCGGGTCAGGTATGAGACTCGAGAGTTTGTGCTGACTAGTAGGTAATAAAAATATGGACGCACCGCCGTTTCGGCTGTTCGAATGCAAGTGCAGTTGTGGTTGTGACTCCGTAGGGGGTGGACAATTCCTAGCACTATTTAGTACAAGACTATATAGAGTTTTAGACTGTTTTGGGTTGTTCCAAGACGTTCATGTCCCGAGTATTCGTATGTTTTATTTCGAGTATGTCGGATTGTCATCTCTAAGCAATGAAGCAGCTTCTAATTGTTAGCTCAATAACAAGTCGGTCCAGGCTGGTGTGCTGTACAAAACAGGGGCTGTGGGACGAGACTGTCTGATCTCTTCAAGTGATCTCTCCACGGTGTGTATTGCTCTCTGATGGGGCTGGCTGACAGCAGTCTTGAAAGCCTCTACTATCCAATCCAAACTGTTTTACTTTATATAATATTTTTTAATTACTCTTGATAAATACATGTACATACGATATGTGCACGTATCATGCGTTGATTTTCAAGATCGAAGCCGAGGAGTATTCTGTATGTACTAAAAGGGCGGCTGTTAGATCACTGATGTATTTGAAGGCTGTTCTCGGTTTTCACACCAGCGACCAAAGTACATGCGTATCTATGTTGTATGCGAGTGTATAGGTATCTATGTTATTTATGTGTGGGTACAGTTTATATAGTGTACGGGATTACGTACATAAGGGTAGTTTATGGACAATTTGTCGCTACTCTGCACTATCGCCACATTGTCACAACTCTAGAGCGGAATGCGCGAAACCTTATTATAAACCTGATTTTTATTTATTCGATGTTTATCTCTATTTTCTACGATTGATTGTTAAAATACGGACTCAAATCCCCGATTGCTTTGCAAGAAATTCGGTCTGCCCCGATTCTGCATTTGGCTCTATAGTTCAATCCAGGCACCGCTTGAATTTCCGGAATTGGAATTCATTTTTTTAGCCCACATTTTTGGAATTAAATCCCAAATAGCTTCGCCAGAAACTTGGCCTGTCCCGATTCTACGTTTGAGCCTATAGTCACATTGGCTGCCGCCTTCGTTTCCACACGACCGTTCCCCATCGCACAGCCCAGTCCAGATGCTCTGAGCATCTCTTTGTCGTTGTTCCCGTCTCCGAAGGTCATCACACGGCTGATATCTACCTGAGCGGCCGAACGCAGGGTATATATCATGTTGTATATATATATACATAGGGTATATATATGTATGTATTTTATATCAATAATTATGTATGTTCATAGTGGATAGCATAAACTCACTAACACAGCTATACGTGATTGTAATAGATGCTTGTAGTTGTTTTCGTATGTACGTATGTGATGAGATCACCAATGCACAACGGAAGTCCTCCCGAATCTGAGTTGTGTTTGAAAGTGGAATATATGACCACGGCTGTAGGTAGACGGCGAAGCCATGAAAATGAATCTGATATACTTTGGGCCTCTAAATGACGGCCAATGAGATGTACGACCATCGAAATTTAAACGCTCGGAATTCCATACGCACATACGAGCCGGGTATCACTGCTACTGACTACTCCAATGAGATACGAACGACCCACTCATGGGGAAGAAGGGCAAGATACGGAAGGCAAGAAAGCCAGGTCACTTATACCGGATGGTAGTGCACAAGGGGTGGCCGCACCCCATTGGCACATGACTGATCCGCGTGCATTTGTTAATAAACCATGCGGGCAAGTATTTGTGGAATCCAGCTTGGTATCGTATGTCTATGTACTTACGTTCATCAACCACTTCAGGATGTGCTAGAAAATGGGTCCGTGCCGTCCACGACGACGCTCAAAAAAGGACATCACAACATACAGTCCTTTAATCACACCCTGGCTAGACACCAGCCGCGTAACATACCTTCAGCATATCGCACACGTTTTGTAGAGCGACGGCTTTATTCATCCCAAACGGAAGAAACTCTATCATACCCTATAAATGTATTAGTGTAGTGTTAACATTCAGACCGGCATGGTGAGGATATGACAGATTAGTAAGATGTATCAGAAATTCCTGAGCATGCCTCTGTCACTCTAGTTATCGACAGATAGAAGCATCAACGCATGCCGATATGGAAGTACATACATCATCAGACATAGGGCATTGATGCCGCGGACTGCTCATGTGCATAGATACTTGAAATGCACGTTTACAGGCATACATACACATACACTTCTGTATGCTTGCATATAGGCACGGACATGTATATACTTACACAGACAAACGCACACGCATCACGCACACTTGTATATCTCAGTGGATACGAGTGGTGCACAAACTCGGTCAAACAAGAGGGGGTGGATATTGACCACCTTCAACCCTCAGTGGATGGCCCATTTTTCACACACGTTTTGCAAGGAGCTAGGCTACCTCCATTTCCTCT
>NW_014040388.1:118803-125909 GCF_001186125.1 Sphaeroforma arctica JP610 | reverse complement strand
TTTATTAAACACAGCATGCTACATGGTACTGTTTACTGTATTCCACGGTTTCTCACAAATGCACCCTCTGCATCGCATCTCCCCATTCACTACCTTGTCCCACAGACCATCCGCTCTGTCTCCAGGCACGGGCGTCTGCTGAGTGTCGTAGCCCATGGCAGGCTTCTAAGTGTCGTGGTCAGTTGTCCATGAGAGTACCCTACGTGCAGTAGTTGTCTGTGGTAGTATTCTCAATGCAGGAGTCCGTGGTAGTGTTCTTACTGTAGTTGTCCGTAGCACAGTATGACCGTTTGTGAGGTGCTTAGCTTAGCTGCAGATGAGGATTCGGATTGTGTTTGTGAGGGGCTTAGCTTAGCTGCAGATGAGGATTCGGATTGTGTTTGTGTGGCCCACTCCGTCTCTCCATCCTTGTATCGCAATCACGGTGTCGTTAGCCCGAAGATAACCCGCACCCTTCGCCTCGGCTGTGGAGGTATGTGGTAGGTATAATATGAGTATACAGACGTAGTGTACTTGCAGTGGAGGTATGTGGTAGGTACAATATGAGTATACAGACGTAGTGTACTTGCAGTGGAGGTATGTGGTAGGTATAATATGAGTATACAGACGTAGTGTATTTGCGTGTTGCAATCCTTACAGGCCACTGTAGAGAATGCACAGGTGTACACAGCTTGAGTAATATTGATACAAGATCAATTGATACATATTGATATTGCACAGGTGTACACAGCTTGAGTAATATTGATACAAGATCAATTGATACATATTGATATTGCACAGGTGTACACAGCTTGAGTAATATTGATACAAGATCAAATGATACATATTGATATTGCACAGGTGTCCACAGCTTGAGTAATATTGATACAAGATCAATTGTGAACTGCTCTGTTCCGGAGAATAATCAACCAATACGTAAACAACCATTAACTGAACTATAACAGAAAGAAATGCGCAGTTTGAGTGTATCGGGATCCGTTACCATGGAGACCAAGGTGGCACTGTTGGACTGGTAGTATATAGATGAGCAACTCGGCCATGGTGGAGATCATGAGATATTCGAATGTACATTCATTGCAGTATGCTCCCAATGGGAATGCTTACATATACACCAAATGTGATTAGGTAATACTTAAAAATAAATCTGATGTGAATAGGTAATACCTACATATACATATGACATGAATTGGTATTACTTACATATACAATGACATGAATAGGTATTACTTACATATACATATGACATGAATAGGTATTACTTACATATACATATGACATGAATAGGTATTACTTACATATACATATGACATGAATAGGTATTACTTACATATACACCAGTGGATAGTAGAGTCGATTTCGTCCTGAAATACTTCGGACTTTGGATGTGGATATCTGCGACGAGAGAATGTGAGGAATGGCGTTTGAAATGGTCGATCAGACAGTTAGTACGTCAATTAATACCACTTCAGTGTAACCAGACGACGCAACAATTAGAAGGCATGGCATGAAGCAGAAGACACGAGGACACTCTCAAGGGACTCGTGGGATATGATCTGTAGAAGCACATACGGCATACATGAAATAGATCTGTATATGCACATAGCTGATATGCAAATGTATCTGTATATGCACATACCTCATGAAAATGCATCTGTATATACACATACCTCACAGGCAGAATATTATATATGTATAAGCATATACGTCATACATAAAATAGATTTGTATATGCACATAGCTCATATGGAAATGTATCTGTATATGCACATACCTCATATGTAAAATAGATATGTATACGCACATACCTCATATGAAAATGTATCTGTATATGCACATAGCTCATATGAAAGATCTGTCTATGCACATACCTCTTATGTAAAATGTATCTGTGTATACACATACCTCATGGGGAAGATAGATCTGTACAAGTGCAGTTGTCGCGTCACGCGCTCATGTCTCGTCGGAGTGAGCACAGGGCACTCGGGTCTGCGCAGAGGACAGAAAGAAATAGGTGACTCGGCAGTAGGTATAATTTAACTATGGGTAGACCCTAAAACACATGATCATGTGACTCAGCAGTAGGTATAATTTAACTATAGGTAGACCCTAAAACACATCAATATGTGACTAAGCAGTAGGTATAATATATCTATGGGTAGACCCTAAAACACATCAATATGTGACTCAGCAGTAGGTATAATATATCTATGGGTAGACCCTAAAACACATCAATATGCGACTCAGCAGTAGGTATAATTTAACTATGGGTAGACCCTAAAACACATGAATATGTGACTCAGCAGTAGGTATAATTTAAATAGGCTACTCGGATGATATGTGTATATCAAGACATGAATATGTGACTCAGCAGTAGGTATATATTAACTAGACAGCTCGGATGATATGTGCACACCCTAAAGCACATGAATATGAGAAGAATTCAACTACCCTTCAAGTTACAGTCAGGCTACGTCAATCGAATATCCATTTAACCACTCCAACCAATACACGTCAACCAGGACATAAATACGGGGCACACCCCTGTCCCAAATCGCACACTTTGAACTGCAAGTCTGGTAGGTACTGGCGTCTCAGCGGTAGGTAATCGGGGCCACCCCGCTCTGTGGTACTGGTATGATGTACTATCAGCTTGCACTATCTCTGCATACGCTACTCATAGTTGTGTGTGTGACATTGCTTCCTAATAATAGGTGTGTGCGACTTTTCTTCCTAATAATAGTTGTGTGTGTGACATTTCTTTTTAATAATAGTTGTGTGTGTGACATTGCTTCCTAATAATAGTTGTGTGTGTGACATTGTTTCCTAATAATAGTTGTGTGTGACATTGTTTACTTGCTACCATATAGTCACAGTAGGCCATTCCTTTATCTGTATTTCGATAACAAGTACTTGCTACCATATAATCACAGCATGCCATTCCTTACCTATATTTGGATACGTAGGCTGCCGTCCGCCCACTGCTGGTCAGACAAATAATGGCAGCAGCTGACTGCGAATACGCCGCATTCACCGCCGCAATGGCAACGGTCTCCTCAGTGTCACGAATACCTGTGCAGGAAGATACAGACAAGGTTATATATATATATATAAGAGGTTACATATTTATGCGTACATGCAACAAAAAAAGAGCACGAGGTGGTGGAAAAGGAGACAGCGCGTGCATTCACACGGGTGTGCGTACAGAATCGCAATCTTCAATTCTTCAGAGGGAATGATAGAGCACACAGCAACACTCGACATACGTCCTCATTCTGATGCAGTAATATGGCAGTGGTCTGATTCCCCACATACTACAAACACAGCTCACTTGACATACGTCCATATTCTGATGCAGTATGATAGCAGGGGTCTGATTCCCCATACACTACAAACACAGCATGACATACGTTTGCTCGCATACACATGCATAGCTACACTCAGATAACTCATGTGACATACGTTTGCTTGCATACACATCCATAGCTACACTCAGATAACTCATGTGGCATACGTTTCTATGCTACACACATGCATAGCTACACTCAGAAAACTCATGTGGCATACGTTTCTATGCTTTACACATGCATAGCTACACTCAGATAACTCATGTGACATACGTTTCTATGCTATACACATGCATAGCTACACTCAGATAACTCATGCGACATACGTTTCCTTGTATAATCCATAAGTTCGTTGAAGAGTGGTCGGTAGAACATGGCACTCTCCGCCTCTGTGGAGTTTATACAAGTGATTTTAGGGTTTAGGTTTTAGGGTATTAGGAGGCAAAGGAGAAGCAACTGTTATTGAATGGAATACTATAATACTACAATACTACAATACTATAAAACTATAATACTGCAATACTGCAATACAATAATACTATAATACTATAATACTACAATACTACAATACTATAATGCTATAATACTATAACACTAAAATACTATAATACTATAATACTATAATACTATAATACTACAAAACTATAATTTTATAATACGCAACACATACACCAACAATACATGTACACAAGGATGTAAGATGCATACTTCACTGGTCAATGGCACTATACATACACCACCAATACATGATACAAGGATGTAAGATCACTACATACACCAACAATACATGTACACAAGGATATAAGATCACTACACATACACCAACCATACATGTACACAAGGATGTAAGATCACTACACATACACCAACAATACATGTACACAAGGATATAAAATCACTACACATACACCACCAATACATGTACACAGGGATGTAAGATCACTACACATACTCCACCAATACATGTACACAAGGATATAAGATCACTACACATACACCAACAATACATGTACACAAGGATATAAGATCACTACACATACACCAACCATACATGTACACAAGGATATAAGATCACCACACATCCACCAGCCATACATGTACACAAGGATACAAGATCACCACACATACACCAACCATACATGTACACAAGGATGTAAGATCACTACACATACACCAACAATACATGTACACAAGGATATAAAATCACTACACATACACCACCAATACATGTACACAGGGATGTAAGATCACTACACATACACCACCAATACATGTTACAAGAAAGATGCATATATCACTGGTCAATGACACTATACATACACCAACAATACATGTACACAGGGATGTAAGATGCATATATCATCACTTCCTGTGCTATGAGAGCATATCATGACGCACAAATATACACAAGGATAGAATACTTGTATCATGTACACACCAATATAACATACACAAACACCTACGTTACATATACAAAATATACAACCACCTACAATATCAATATAACATACACAAACACCTACAATATCAATATATCACACACAAACACCTACAATACATATACAACATATACAAACACCTGATACTTATAACATACTCAAAACACCTGCAATACCTATACAATATATACAACCACCTACAATACCAATATAACATACACAAACACCTACAATACCAATATAACCTACACAAACACCTACAATACCAATATAACATACACAAACACCTACAATACATATACAACATATACAAACACCTGATACTTATAACATACTCAAAACACCTGCAATAAATATACAACATATACAATCAACTACAATACCAATATAACATACATAACCACCTACAATACCAATATAACGTACACAAACACCTACAATACATATACAACATATACAAACACCTGATACTTATAACATACTCTAAACACCTGCAATACATGTACAACATATACAAACAACTACAATACCAATATAACATACACAACCACCTACAATTATTGTAGAACATGCCACAACAAACATCCCCTACCCGTGCACACTCTGTGCATCATAGCCACAGCCGACACGTGGTACTTCCCCCGCGAGATCTCGCCACTCAGCATGACACAATCCGCGCCGTCTAAAACCGCGTTGGCCACGTCGCTGACTTCGGCGCGCGTGGGTCTAGGGTTTTTGGTCATGCTCTCAAACATCTGCGTGGCGCATATGGAGGGCTTGCCCGCCAGATTGCATTTGGCGAGCATCATCTTCTGCGCCAGAAACATCTTCTCCGGGGGGATTTCCACGCTGTGGGTAGAATACGGGTGTATTTAAGGTTTTGGGTTTAGGGTTTTAGGATTGTAAGGTTTTAGGGTATTAAGGTACCCTAAGCACAGCGACATGCAACAAGCACATGCAAGAGTAGCGTGCTTAATTGTATTAGTAGGTGTGTATAAAGCGCAGATGATGATAAAACAGGTACATGCAACAAGCACATGCAAGAGCAGCATGTATAGTTGTATTAGTAGGTGTGAATATAACACAAATGATCATACGACAGGTACATGCAAAACGCACATGTAAGAGCAGCATGCTTAATTGTATTAGTAGGTGTGTATAAAGCGCAGATGATAATAGGACAGGTACATGCAACAAGCACATACAAGAGCAGCATGCTTGGCTGTATTAAAGCGAGTCTCACAATGGATGCACCCTATAGGTCTCCATAACACCACAACACGTACTGCGCCAACCAGAAGGCACGTACTGCGCCAACCAGAAGGCATAAACAAACAGCCTATGTATAGAATAGGACAGGACAGGACATGACAACGAACCCGCACGACCACCAGCACAGTCATACCACATGAACATCCGAAAATGTATGTAAAATAGTATACGTATGTACATATAGACGACTAGTACAAACGTACAATCAGATACGTATGTAGGTAAAATAGTATACGTATGTACATATATATACGACTGGTACAAACGTACAATCAGATACGTATGTATATATAGACCAATAGTCCACTGGGGAATGCATATACATGTACACATACACGATGTCAAACAATTGTTCACCCAGACGATCACATTAGCACAGGCCACCCCAACAGCCCACCACAGCTCTCATTAAACGCATTGCGGTAACCGCCCAAAGGACGTCATCTGAACATACGCAGACGCCCATCATCACCTGTCCATATATTCGCACACGCACACACACACACACACACACGCACACACACACACAATTACACGCACACGCACACCATACACACATACATACACGCACACGCACAGGCACACGCAAGTACACGCACACACATACCCCATGTGGCCCCTGCCCACCAGAATACCATCCGACTCAGCTAGGATGGAGTCAAAGTTCTTGAGACCTTCGTGATTCTCTATCTTGGCGATGAGCTGTTTTTGTGGCACGTGGTTGTCACATGGCAGACGGGTTTTAGGGTTTTAGGGTTTAGGGTTTTAGGGTTTTACGCTTACGTCGCGTGCAATGGTCTCAGATGGCGTCTGGTGATGCGGAATGGGGATTAAAAGTAACCCAGAATGTAACAAAACGCCCCAGTGCAGCAATGAGTTGATTATGTTGCGGGGCACCATGCCATCATGCGGGAATACTATGAGATGATATACAAAACAGTAAGTCAATTTTATATATTAGAACAGTCATCTAGCGTCGATATCCTCTCTTCCCTAGGCATACGTGTGGTACGACAGAACGAGAACTCTCAAATCAACGTATACACATACA
>NW_014040388.1:107067-111070 GCF_001186125.1 Sphaeroforma arctica JP610 | reverse complement strand
GTGTGTGTGTGTGTGTGTGTGTGTGTGTGTGTGTGTGTGTGTGTGTACACAGTGTATGTCGTTCCATGTATATGTCTATATATGCAGCGGAAACGTACATCGGGTTAAATACAACCAGTGGAGAGCAATCTAGAATGCGATATTAGTAATATATGTTGGCTTTCATATTCTCAGGCCACCGCATAAACCAGGCGTAAGTTTAAATCCTTAGTTATGGTCAGTACGTTCAGGTGGTACTGATGCTGCAATCGTGAACCAACCAATGCGTACTATGCTCAAGGTATCGAGTAGGCGTATTCTGGTTGCGCTTTATACATCCACTGCGTCTTGTACACTGACTTTAGGTGTGGTATGTACATTGACTCTGTGTCTAGCAAACATACCTTGGGTGTGGTGTATATGTTTAGATGGCTCAGGTGCTGCAGCCTTGAGCTGTTGTCTTCGACATCATAGAAGTTGGCGACCCGTGGGTTTCGACTGGGTAATACACTGTGGTCGCCCATGATAGCCATGGAGGTTCCGCAAAAACGTGTTTTCGCTGTATGTAATAGACTAACCGTGCTGTATACCACATACACCTGCTAGTACTTGTCCCGATTTTGCCGCGTATATGTTAAAATCTATATATTAAAAATACATATATTTATATCCACATATATATATATATATATATATATATATATAATCATATATTCAATTGGTGCACATATAGTCATATATTTAAGTGTATATTGTTCGTCCTTTCTTCAAATCGGTGTAAATACTTATCCGTGTATTTTCAGCCCAAACAGCGAAAAAAGCTCAGTTTCACGCGCACGGATCCCATTTTTGATGGACGTAGCCAATGAGATGGCGATTGCTGCACCCATTTGCCCTCTGTCAACGGCGTCAATAGTGTCATAACACTATAGTGTCACATCGAAAATCTATATCTGTGGGACTGTGAGTCATATTTATCATATAGAATGATAGCCTGTTTGATAATAGAAGGCCCTCTCTTTGTAGGAGGCTAATCAGCCTAAATATTAGCCTAAATAAGTAGAATATTTGGGGCCTGAGCCCTGGGCCTGAACCCGCCGCCCGCCGCACGTTATAACTTTTATTTATCAAAAGGTTAACAATAAAAATACAACGTTTATAACTGATAGGTACAGTATGATATATTATAGGTGCTTTTTCCAGGTCAAGATGGTGTCAGATATTTGTCCTGTTTTCTTTAGTTTTAAAAACATACGACTTGCAATACCAAATATTCTGTTAAGTGCGCGTTCAGAAGCTTCTCCGAGCGGCTCAACGCCTCTCAGAGCTGCCAAAATGTGCAAAGCGTACGTGAATAGTATATACTGGAGAAATGTCTAAAAGATACTTCAAAGTTGTTTGCTGTGCACATCAATGACAACCAATATGACTCGTAGCTCGGACCCTATACGGACCAGATACTTCGAGGAGACGAGGGTTAATAAAGTGATACACTTTCAATGTGGGTTTTGTCAAAAGGTCAAGTCAATTAGTCGTAGATTCTGATTGGCTATTACGCATTTTGTCGCCCAAATTTAAAAACAATAGGACAACGTATCGAGTGCACATTTGAAAAAATTGTTAATTGATTTGTCCCAAATAAAAGCTATAACTCTTATTTATCAAAAAGTTACCGTTAAAAATCCAACGTTTTGGCGGCCGTGAGGCCCTGAGCAGGCTGAGCGTAACCGTCTACTCTTACAAATGTTTATAGATTGAAAAGTATAAATAAAAATATGAGGAGAACACTTCAGAGTTCAGAACACCGAACAGACAAGAGAGAGAAAAGTCCAAAGGACAATGACCAGTAATGAATAAATAGTCCGATCACTCGATCAGGATTCAGGCATATTATTTTATTTCTTCTCTACTAGCTAAATACGTATTTTTGTGTGTAAACTGTAGTATCATAGTAGTGTAAACTGTAGTGCACATTTACAAAATGGCGTAAAAGTGGGCTATGACTTGTGAGTCATGAGCGGCTTTGCAAATAGATTACGATATTAAAATATTCAGTGATATATAAAATATACGCACCACAGCAGGATCATTGGCATATACAACAATATGAATCTGTAGCAACAGTTACCTGTTTCGTAGCCAATTCACATCGGATGTCCCTTGTTCACGTACTGCTTGACTTCAACAGTGTCCTTATCACTAAACCACGAGTAGTTCTAAATTTGTTAACGTTAAGACTGCATTCGTTAAGACTTCACACCGATTTATCATGCAAGCTACCTTATCTGTTCTTCACAAAGTCAGAGTGAATCTAAAGACACTGATTTCGAATAGCCCATCCAGCCACAATAGTGTATATCTTTGTTATCTCTGCTTTGATGTTCCTCATACTATTCTTTTAGTAAGGCGCTTTCTCTGCTTCATCGTGTATCATACTATCGTGACATTTTTTACACCAATTTGCCTTACCTACAAGCATTACTCGATATATAGTTTTCAAATCGCTTCTTCTACGCTAAAAGCCGACACTTGATGTCCACTTAGCGGTTCAGCTTACCCCTAACTCTTACTTGGAAATGGCAAACATTGAAACAATTAAACAATCCGTGATGCAATTCGTTGTAGCGCATACGTTTGCTTTGAAAATATGTCACACAAGTATTGACACGAAGGTCAAATTTGCCCGTTCGTTTTATTCCCGCACAAGCTTGAGGCCTCGCCGCCTCACTTCCCAGTCCTGATTTATGTAGATACCCCAAGCTTTTTCATAAAAATACCAACTCGTAAGTGTTCTACAATCTACATATTTAAGTTAAAAGTATTTTAAGACTGATTGGAGATCTATTTGAAACTGAATCTATCTAAGAATTGACACGGTGATATCAGATATTTAGCCAACATCGTGTGCATCCTGCCCCTGCGCCGCCGTAACTACGTTACGCGCATCGACGCATGTATTTGATAAACAATTTTTCCAAAACAAAAACATTCACCGCGAAACACTGAAAGTGAAAACGAACAAATCACATCACTTCACTACTGACACTCGAGTGACAACAATGGCGGCGGAAATTATTTTGTGTGTTTTTATTTATCCTCTTGATATTTCAAATTATTCTGAGGATACTTCCCCTAATACCATTGGAAGATTATGGCCTATATAATATACAATAGGAATCCATTGACGTCGCAAACTATTCCTCGCTCAAAGGGTCATTTAGAGGGTCATGAAAAAAAAAGCCAACCCCAATATTTTTGAATTTCTTCCGGTTAAAAATATTTCCGAACAGCAGCTTGTGGGAACAACGGTGAAGAATATTTTTATTTTTATTTTTATTTTATTATAGGCTGAGTGAATTTGAAAACATTGGGATTGTATCCTCCGAATTTTAGATAGCGAGAGTGCATGTGAGCAATCCAACACATTGACTTCGGCTGGGTCCATACTTGTTGTTGTCAGGTGCCTTCTTGCTTGAACGTACAGCCTACCGAGGAGACTCATACATAGTACACCGATTGCCTTTGTATATAGTTACGACTGAGACTACTATCTACATAGTGTGCAAACATGTCAAATAACAGATCCGCAGGATTAACACAGCGGAAGCGACAGACCTCAGCGGTCAACCAAGTGAACAATAAACCTGAACCCGAAAGAGATGCATTCGAAGAGAACGATAACTTGCACGACAAGTACTCTAAAGATGCACGTCTTTCGCTGATGGAAGAAGTACTATTGCTGGGACTGAAGGATGAGGAGGTATGCTAACGGTATTTCGGGAATAATCGTCGGGCTAATGAAATAGGGCTTATCTGTACACCGTGCAAATACGTCCCCTCTTGCATACAGTTGAGTGCATCATATCCAATCATACAATCAAACCTGTACATGATCATATGAACTTGTAATGGTATATATATATATATATATATATATATATATATATATATATATATATATATATATATATATATATATATATATATATATATATATATATATATATATATATATATATATATT
>NW_014040388.1:84001-107047 GCF_001186125.1 Sphaeroforma arctica JP610 | reverse complement strand
GTGTACTCGGTTGTGTAGGTGTAGGTACGTACGTATATATATATATATATAGTATATACTATATATATATATATATATATATATATATATATAAGTATGTATCTGTGTCTGTGTCTGTGTCTGTGTCGTCGTATATGAATGTATATATATATATATATATATATATGTATGCGTGTGTGTCTGTGACTGTGACTGTGACTGTGTACACGTGTATGTATGTGTGTATGTGTGTGCGTGTGTGTGCATAGGAGTATGTGCATAGAATCTATATATATATATATATATATTTGTGTGTGTGTGTATGTATGTATATGTATGTATATATACGTGTGTATGGGGTAGTGTTGGTAACTGTATGTGGAGATGTATGTGGTGATGTATACATATATATATATAAATCATTAGTAACCACTTATATCCTTTTGTATCCATAAATCAAATATATATGTATTTAAATATATATTTATATATGTATATATATATATATATTGTGATATTGTGATATTGTGATATTGTGATATATATATATATGTACATATATATATATATATCTATGTATTTATATATATATATTTAAATATGTATGTATATATATATACATATACATATACATATATACATATACATATATATATACATATATTAATATATATATATATATAATAAATACATGTATATGTATATATATATATATATATGTATATATATATATTGTGTTATAATGTGATATATTGTGTTATATTGTGTTATATATATATATATATTATGCTATATTGGGATATATTGTGGTATATTGCGATATTGTGATATATTGTGAATTCATAAAATTGAACTCAGTAGCGCTGCGACAGCCAGAAACTTTTGGAAATCGAACCCAGAGAACGCAGCTGTGTGATATTCCCGTAGTAGCAAGTTGGTTCACCGCTCCTGCTACGGCAATATCACTATATATATATATATATATATATATATATGTATGTATGTATGTATGTATATATGTGTATATATGTATATGTATATATATATATATATGCGTGTGTCTGTTTGTGTGTGTGTGTGTGTGTGAATGTAAGTATCTATGTGTATACGGATATGTATATTATCTTGTCGTATATGGATATATATATATCTAAAATTATATAGAAAGATATGCTTGTTCGTATCATATGTATACATATATATTCATGTGTTTCGATTTCTATTTTATATAAATGATATATATTTGAGAATACATATATACATATCATATTTGTTATATTTATACATATTTATACATCTGTGCATTCAGTACTTATCTTAATATTTACTTACATGCATACAGTTTTATATTTATATGTATGTATGTAAGTATATAATTATATATATATTTATATATATATATATGTGTGTGTGTGTGTATGTATATATATGTCTTTATATATATATATATATGTATGTATGTATGTATATATATATGTATATATATATATATATATGTTTTATGTATAAATATGTATGTATACGTGTAAATATATATTTATATATGTATGTATGTATACGTATAAATATGTATGTATACATATAAATTTATATATATGTGTGGGTGTGTTTGCGTATATGTGTGCCTGTGCGTTTATGTATTTGTATATGTATCTATGTATGTATATGTGTGTATATATTTATTAATATGTATATTATATAAATATATATATATGTGGGTGTATGTGTGTGTATGTATCTATCTATATTGACATTATCATTCACATTTGTATATGGATGCGCCCCGTTTTGTCTGTATTTCACGTGCGTTTTTCCTTATAGTGTGCGTGTTGTGTGCCCCTATAGCTTGCCTGACGCCTATACGGTTCTCAGGTCATACCACCTGTAGTATTTCTATCTAACTCAATTGTTACCTCCTCTTTTCTTAGGGGTATACATCGTTCTGGAATGACTGCATCTCCGCGGGCCTGCGCGGGTGCATCATCGTTGAGCTTGGGTTGCGAAAACGTGCGGAGCTGGAGAAGACCGGCAATCGCCGACGTGCGCTGTTGAACCGTAAGATGGTGTTGGTGGACGAGACACCCACTGGTGATGTGCTTCTAGACGAAACATTAAGGTAGGTGCGTGTGGATTAGGGTATTTGGGTTGCAGAGTTTGAATTGGTGGTGCATATGGGCTATGATAGTTGGATTGTAGGGTTTCGAGTTTATGGTACGTGTGGACTAAGGTTGTAGGGTTTGAGTTGGTGGTTCAGTTATGTTAGGGTTTTGATGGTTTGAGTTGGTGGTACATAAGAATTAAGTATTTGGGTTGTAGGGTTTGAGTTGGTGGTTCATGTGGGTTAGGGTTTTGGTAGTTGGAGTTGGTGGTGCATATATGCTAGGGTTTTGATGGTTCGAATCGGTCGTGCATGTAGCCTAGGGTAGTGGAGTTGTAGGGTTTGAATACATGATGCCTATGGGCTAGAGTATAGTAGTTGTAGGGTTTGAATATGTGATGCCTATGGGCTAGAGTATAGTAGTTGTATGGTTTGAATATGTAATGCCAATGGGCTAGAGTTTAGTAGTTGTATGGTTTGAGTTACTTGGCTGTCAATGGACGTGATGGCCTGCCTCGATTTCACATACACATGGAGTGCCGATGTCTCTGCCCTTGTTCGCTGTTTACTTCTATTAGTTTGGTGCGTGCATGTCCCTGCATACGCATCCATATGCACTCCTACGCGTCATGCGTAGCCTTTGCCTGGTATTCTGGTATCCGTGCACAATGAAGACATGCGTATCTGTACTGTACGTGAGCTACGGACGGTACCAACCTTGTCTTGACGTGATCATTCGGATAAATCTATCTGTGCCTTATACAAATCAATCCGATAACTGACTCATCGTACGCATGAAGTACCTATCACACGCACACTTCCGTCTGGGAGCGCAGAGAATGCGTCCTATTCGCTGGTGCAATCATACGCACACCTCACAACAGAAATGCCCGCTGTGTAAAGAGTGGTGTGTGTCTCTCTCTCTCTCCTCCACCCGCCTCATGCTGTGGGACTATCCGTATTACTTCTTGCTATACTATACAGACATCTCAAAGACACGGATGTAAACGGCGAGCAAGAAACGGTGGAATACTGGGTAGAGCTGCTATCAGGAGAGACGTGGAACCCCTTAAAACTGAAGTACCAGGTGTGTGGTCAATCAGTACGTGTAGTGTGTGTGTGCTGCTATCTTTTAACATGGTGTGTGTGCTGCTATCTTTTAACATGGTGTGTGTGCTGTTATCTTTTAACATGGCGTGTGTGCTGCTATCTTTTAACATGGTGTGTGTGCTGCTATCTTTTAACATGGTGTGTGTGCTGCTATCTTTTAACATGGTGTGTGTGCTGTTATCTTTTAACATGGCGTGTGTGCTGCTATCTTTTAACGTGGTGTGTGTGTCGCCATCTATTAACATGGTGTGTTTGCCGCCATCTTTTAACATGGTGTGTGTGCTGTTATCTTTTAACATGGTGTGTGTGTTGCTATCTTTTAACATGGCGTGTTTGCTGTTATCTTTTAACATGGCGTGTGTGCTGTTATCTTTTAACATGGTGTGTGTGCTGTTATCTTTTAACATGGTGTATGTACCGGTTGTGCGATCATCTAGGTTCTTGCATCTGTGTTGTGACGTCTGCTGCATGCTGTATAGAGGACCCTGTGTATGTGGAAAGTACCGAACTTTGCGAATGAGTCGCTAAGCCTGTTGTGCAGCGCTCGCCCGTCTCTGTAGTGGTGTACTAGAGCTTCTCATAGATCTGATGACCTCCCACCACACGTGGTCTGTGTATGGACACGCCACTCTGCCGATCCGCTGTTGTTGCTTGTTCGTTGCTTAGCAACGGTTCGTATTCCTCTCTGTAGTGTTGCAGTACGTACTGCCTATATACACATGCACACATACACCTTTGCCCATCCCCGGCCCTGTGCCTCTGCATGTGTCACTCGCACCGTGGGCCTGTGCGTGCAGCTGAGGAATGTGCGTGAGAGGTTATCGAAATCGCTCGTGGAGAAGGGCGTGCTTACTACCGAGAAGCAGAACTTCTTCCTGTTCGACGTCACTACACATCCCGTTGTGGAAGCCACTAGTAAAGAAAAGGTCATCAAGAGGGTATGTCTGTAGCTGTAGCTGTAGACCCGATTGCCGGTGATTGATCTAACGCACTCTGCCATTGTAACTTTTCTCATGCTTATGTAAGTCTATTTGTTGGTGATTGATCAAGTACACTCTACCCATGTAGCTTATCCCGTAGTTACGTATGTCTATTTGTTGGTGATTGACCTAATGCATCCTACCCTTGTAGCTTATCACATAGTTACGTATGTCTATTTGCCTTTGATTGATCAAGTACACTCTACCCTTGTAGCTTATCCCATAGTTACGTATGTCTATTTGTCGGTGATTGACCTAATGCATTCTACCCTTGTAGCTTATCACGTAGGTACGTATGTCTATTTGCCTTTGATTGATCTAAAACACTCTACCCGTGTAGCTTTTCTCTTACACTATCTCTCATACGTCTGATGCTCTGAGCCAAATGTCACCCGCACCACTGTCTTATAACGTCTTCACAGCAGTTGCGTACATATCCCCTCTGTAGGCACTCGCTTCGTTTTCCTTTTGCCTGATCGCTGGCCCATTCCATTGTCATCATCCGCTTATCGTCGCTCCAACACATCTCCACATCACGCACTCTTGCCGTTAACACTCATTACAACTCCACACCGAGATGTTGTAGGGTTTCAGGGTTAACTCCACACCGAGGGGTATTAGGGGGTTTTAGATTTAACCCCTAAAACTCATTCGCCTCTAACGTTTATATCGACTCAACACCCCCCATCACAGGTGCAAGATACGCTGCTCGGCAAATGGCAAAACGATATTTCGAGAATAGATAAACGGGCCTTGGCGCTAGTGTACCTTGCCCACGCGTCAGGTGTGTACGATAGGGGCCTTTTAAATGGCCTTTCAACCCATTACACCGCCTGCCCGATAGTCATGAGCCCCGTTCAGTGAATGTGTGTGGCGGGGGTTATCTTGTTCCGCCAACCATGGTTTGCATGCACGACTCTTTATCTCACTCAGTGAGGGCACTTGCCACAGACTTACATACTTCTCTTTCATTCATCGTTCGTTTACTATCAGATGTCCTGGAAAACGCCTTCAAATCGCTATCGGACGATGACTACGAGATTGCCATGCGCCGCGTGCGGGAGTTGTTAAATGTCGATCCAGAGGTAGAAGCACAGGTAAGCTGTTAAATGTTGATCCAGAGGTAGAAGCACAGGTAAGCTGTTAAATGTTGATCCAGAGGTCGGAGCACAGGTAAGCTGTTAAATGTTGATCCAGGGGTAGAAGCACTGATAAGCTGTGGTGTGAGCTGTGTGTGTGCTGAAAGCGGTCCATGGAAAGGCACGTGTGGGCAATACTACTCTTTGTGGCGTGATATGCTTTCCCCTTTAATTCGTCCAGTTTATGAAAGCCGAATTAAGCATCCTTGAGCACATTCGATCATCGGAACATAATATGCGGAAATGCATATGAATATATGTTCACCTCGATTCCTCTCACATGTCCATTTGCATGGGCAGTATGTATGAATTGAAAACGTATTCGTGTAGTATATATTTCTGTACCCGTCACCGAACGTCTCATTTTAAAATTAGCTGCTAACTTAGCTGCTCTGTGTATCTGCTCTTCGACTTAGTGCATGTTGCAATATCGTTAAGCTCTAGACATACGTCTACAGGCCTACATCACCGTACTATCAACCACTAACCTTCTGCACGTTTCTCGATACTATCAAACAGCGTGCCGGGGCGATCGAGCCCATGTGGGCTGTGGTAGAGACGTTTAACAGCCGATGAACAATTAGGCAGATGGATTAGTGGGGGTTTTAACTTTTCAGGTACAGTCTGTAATGGGCGTCGAATAATCATTTCGCATTGATTGCGTCACGCCGATATTTTGCTGAACAAATAAAACAAGGCGACACATAATATTCACATTTTGGATTTTAGCTTGAGAGTATCGTCCAGAACGTTTGCGTAGTGTCCAAGTGTGTGGTGTACAGATCCGGTCTTGGTAGTGAAGATCGGACATATTTGGGGATATGGAACTGGTATGTACCACTTATTTGGGGATATGGAACTAGTATGTCCCACTTATTTGGGGATATGGAACTAGTATGTCCCACTTATTTGGGGATATGGAACTAGTATATAACACTTATTTGGGTATATGGAACTAGTATGTCCCACTTATTTGGGGATATGGAACTAGTATATAACACTTATTTGGGTATATGGAACTAGTATGTACCGTGCACCCGTATCACTAGACGTGAAGATATGTCAAATTGGTAATAGTACTAGAATATTTTTTATAAGGTGTGTCCTCATACGCTGAATTGATGCCATAATTCGAGCGGTCCCTATCTCAGCAGGTATGTGTACAGTAAGCGGAGAGCAGATCGGTAAATTCGCTTGAGACATCAGTACGTACTGACATATTGCTGTTACATTGCGGCACCACATATATATATCACATATGTGGTCTTCTACTGGTGTGGCATGTGACTACTCGTGTACTGTATGCCCTCTTGGATCTGCGATTGTCCCTGCGTTGGTAAAAGAACTCACCCAAAGCGAGTACATATTTAGAATTCAGACAGTTGTTTTCTTTGCATCTTTATTATAACGTTTGTTTTTTTGTTTTTGTTTTTTAACCAAAATAGGACAGTTATTCAAACTGAATACACACAGATCAGTCTGTCAGACAGTCCGAGTCACTGACTCGCAGTCACAGACGCTCAACGACAACAAGTCTCGGCAGAGCGTATGACCGTATGTGGCCTCAGTCAGGCCCAGTCACCAGTGCGCCGCTCGCCACATTTCGTCCTGGTATTAGCGTATGCGTTTAACGCTATAAGGTATAAGTGGGTAGAATAGGTCTGCCCTATTTAGAACTAAACCAGGTCTGTGTTATGATAAAGCTCTTAAAACGACAGCCCCTCAAATCCAACAAATTGCGCCCTTGTAAAACAAATAGGACCAATCCAAGGTAAACGTTACACACAAATACGAAGTGTGCTGATATATATACTCTCTATATTAGTATATTTATACGTATTTTTAAAAAACGTATTGGACTTGGAGATTGAAGTCGACTCCAAAAACAGGAAAATAACCATTTCTTTTTAAAAAGCATATCCGCAAATCATAGATCGGCCAATAAAAATGCTCGTACGTATCAGTGAGTTAGTGACTTGACTGACTTCAATTGATTCAATTTTGGTTTTACCATTTTCCACAATCCTGATTCGTGTCGCCCTCGGTAAAGTTGCACGTTGCTGTCGAGCTTCTTGTTGAAGGTGCAGAAACGAGACACTTTGTGAAAGCCGACAAGGCGACGAAGGATGGTAATCATGAGATGGTAAATAAATAAAGAAGTCAAGGACAAACAACTGTCAACTAAATATTGTCGAGCGTTCAAATAGGAATTATGTGAAATTTACATAAAACTGAAACGTATGTGAAATTAGAGTACAAAACGAGCAGTAGCATCAACCCCCGAAGACATAACACTCTGATACGCACCGGCAGGGACGCTTCAACACGCATTTTTTGTGCTGGACGAATAAATATATCTAACTTTATTTAACGAGCTTATAGATCACTTCTGGAAAGTGACCGATAAAAAATTATTGCAAGCTGTCTGATACTATGATGAGTGGAAGTGTGCGTAGAAGCACTCGGGCGAAACCCAAACCCAAAGCTGAGCCCGAGCCCGTGGTGGCGAAGAAGGTCCCTGCAAAAAAGGCAGCGCCAAAGACCAAGACAAAAGCTGCGCCACAGACACCTCGAAACCAGAAAAGGGCAGCCAAGTTTATACCCAAGAATAGCACTAAGAAGCGCAAAACGGGTCTGAAGGGAACTGTAAACTCGACCCAGGCCTTAGGGGTTGTTGATCCAGCTAGCAATCTCAGCGGTGATATTGCTGTTGATGACAATGGTGAACCGTACGATGCAATGCTGGTCTTCATTGAAGCCACCAGCAACACCGACAAATACTTTGTACTCCAGCTGATTGAACTTGATGACGGAACCGACGATGGCGATATCGTTATCTACACGCGATGGGGCCGGACAGGCACGGCGGGTTCGGCGCTTGTCGAGTCCTTTACGGATTTCGAGGAGGCTATCAAGAGCTATGATGCCAAATTCAAGTCCAAAACTGGACTAAGTTGGGCTGATCGCGAAGACCCGCCTATCGCTAGCAAGTACTACTACATACACCAGAATTTTGATGCGAAGCTACAGGGATACAATGTTATGTGGCAGTATTGGGTGGATGATGGGATCGATGGAAAATCAACTGGTTGGTACAACTACGATCCTCAGGGCGCTACGAACACCGAACAATTGTACAGCGAGGCGATTATGAATTCGAACTTCAATCTTCGAAGCGTGAGTTCTGGAATGTGGGTATATGCTGTCGACTTCATACGTATGAAACAAACAAACGTTGTGCACCCAAATCACACCAGTAGACATATCCGAAGACTGCCACCTGGCGCCAGTTTGGACAAATTGCCCCCGCAACACACGCGTACTGCACCGGTTTGCACCCAAAAGGCTACGCCTGTCAAGAAGAGTGTAAAAAAGCCAAAATCAGCGAAACCCGAGCCCGTTACGCCAAAATTGGCAGCGAGTGCTAGAAACATCCGTCAAGTCGATGTTGATGTGGTGGTGGCTGGTAAGACGCCAGCAGACTTCAAGGTGGTGTCGGATGACGACGGTGAGTACTATGATTCGGTCATGAATCAGTGTGATATCACTGGCTCCACTAATAGCAACAAGTATTACAAAGTAAGCATTTATAAGCACAAGAAATCTGGTCAGTATGGAGTCTGGACACGCTGGGGACGAGTGGGAGAAGCTTTGAAGGGCAATACCTCGAAATGGTTCCCGGAGACAACACTTGAAGACGCTGTGGTTACATTTTCCAAGAAATACAAGGACAAAACCGGTAATGCGTGGGGCGCTGATGAGTTCAAACCGAAATTCGGCAAATACCAACCGGTCGAAATCGATACAAACAAGACTGCTGAGAACACCCCCATGAAAACCGAACATTCCGATATCGAATACATGCCAAGCATACTAGATGCCAAGACCTTGGACCTTGTGCAGACACTATTTTCATCGGACGTACGAAATGCCGCTCTCGATGAATTTAACCTTGATCTAAAAAAGTTGCCTCTGGGAGTACCCTCGCAGCAGCAAATTCAGCGAGGTGTGGATGTTTTACAGCGTATATCAGATCGACTGGCGAAACCGAGTAAAAAGGCCGGAGAAAGCCTCGCTGAGCTATCCAGCTTATTCTACACGACTATACCTCATAGTTTCGGGCGTAGTCGCCCACCAGTCATCGATACGGCTGTGAAGTTGCAGGAGCGCTTCGACATGTGCGACATACTCAGTGACATGTACGAGACACAGCAGAATATGGACAAGATCAGTGTCAACCAGCCTACGAAAAAGATTGTGCCCCATCCCGCAGATCAGCACTACCTCAGTCTCAAGGCCGACCTAAAGCCTTTGGATTCGAACAGCAATGTGTACAGGGCAATCCAGAAGTATTTCGATGTCACCAAGAGTGGTAATAGTCAGTTGCTTGATGTGTGGACTGTGGATAGGGAGGGCGAAGGCTCCCGTTATAAAGCATTCGATGCCTTGGACAACAGACGACTCCTCTGGCACGGTACCAACCTGGCGGTTGTGGCACCCATTTTAACCAATGGCTTGCGCATCATGCCACACAGCGGGGGTCGAGTAGGGAAAGGCATCTATCTGGCTGCGGAAAATAGTAAATCACGCAGTTACACGTCTGCCTACGGAAGCAAATACGCCTGTATGTTCCTGGCCGAAGCAGCCCTGGGTACGCCACACGAGATCACCAAAGATGACTCATCACTCCGCGCTGCTCCGGCCGGAAGTGACTCTGTTCACGCGGTGGGTAGGATGACGCCGGGCAGCTGGAAGCCCATAACTTTGGAGAAGAAACAGGTGACTGTGCCGCAGTCTGCACCCAAGGACACTAAGGTGGACAGTTCGTTCTACCAGGACGAGTTCTTGGTTTATTCGGAGTCGCAAGTACGCACGCGATACCTCATCACGCTGAAGCTCTGAGGTCCATGTCGGTGATCGTAATCGTCCTTTCGAACCAGCAAACTGTGTGATGGTATTGTGAGGTAGTGCTAGTGGTTCATAAGTGTAGTCTGTTTATAAATAACCTTTTTAGTCTACAAAGATTGGCAGAAGTTGGATAAAAATTCTTGCACCACGTGAAATATTGTTCTTTGATCTCGGGCACATTTTAACAACCTCCGTGTTGTGAAGCCCGGGATGCATCCACGTCCACAAATGGCTATCGTATACAACGACCGCAAATCGTTTAAACCCCAACCGTTCCTTCATATACGATAAACCCTATAGAGATAGGCATATATCAATGTAAAGTGACGTACACCCGCATGCTAGAGCTAGTTCCGCCTGCGCTTTTGATTTTTTTTTGTAACGAGCTTGATACTTTTATTTGAACGTACTCCCGCAGCATGTGTCATGGACCTTGGTGCAGATGCATGTGAATAACAAAGGTATGTCGTTTGCACGTTAATAAATAGGAGGGGCTTGCAGATGCATGTGAATAACTAAAGCAAGTCATTCGCACGTTAATAAAATGGCGGGGCAGTTTAAAAACTAGCGTCTGATTTATTGGTCCACACGTGCTCGTTATGCATGCCGCAAGCAAGGAGGCTGATAGGCGGTCACTGTCTGCAAACGGAATGTGGTGCAGCGGGGTTTTACACACCCGGAAAAACTCTGTTAGTACTCCCATGAGCGATGAAAACCCCACTACCAAGATGTCCTGATACTATCGGGTCCGTGCACAGTGCATGCGACAAGGCTACCAGACTTGTGTTCCATTGCGAGAGGTATAAGGATGACCGTACATTGCACCATAGTTGCACCACACACCTTCGGCGGCTCATTTGCACAGCAAGCTGCGTGAGGAATAGATGCACTGTTGCCATAGTAACACATCCGATAAGACAGTAAGAGCGCCCCAGCACTATAACATAGCAACACCTCCTACATGTATTCTAGAGACATATCGGGCATAGCCAAACACACCACATCCCCAATTGATGATACCTTCAAACTGTTCCGTGATGAGCAGGGCTGCACATACATCGGTAGTTCCGTACAAGTACTTTTAAGTAGCGAGGTGCACCTACACCTACACCTACATCTACAACGCGTAGTACTCGCATAAGACTATTAGAAATACCAGTCGTATGAAGTCATTGACTAGCATCCGCTGGTAGATAATCACTCAGTCTGACCAGACGTACAACCGCACGGGTGCGTGTGTATCAATGCACCCACCCTACAGACGGTTCTTTATTTCTTCTTGTGGGTGGTTCCGTTCTTTATTTCTTCTTCTGGGTGGTTACGTTGAATTGGAAATGGATGATGTCGCCGTCCTGCACAATGTACTGCTTGCCTTCTTGCTTGTACTTGCCTGCCTCTTTGATAGCCACCATGCCCTTGCCGGTGTTGAGCTCTTTGAAATCCTCGAAGCTCACAACCTACGAGATTGGGTTAAATAAAGTAATAGATGCTGTCTGTCATATCATGCTCACAACCTACGAGATTGGGTTAAATAAAGTATTAGATGCTGTCTGTCATATAGATGCTATCTGTCATATCATCCTCACAACCCACGAGATTGGGGTAAATAAAGCATTAGATGCTCTGTCATATCATGCTCACAGCCTACGAGATTGGGATCAATAAAGTAATAAATGCTGTCTATCATATCATGCTGCGTGTGGTGGTTGAAAAGAACTCAAGTACGGTGTCTTGATCTGTGATGAATGGAATATGCATACATATCTAACACGTACGGCTTTGACTTAATTTGCGATGAATGGAATACATATGCATACATATCTAACAAGTACGGTGTCTTGATCTGCGATGAATGGAATACATATGCATACATATCTAACAAGTACGGCCTTGACTTAATCTGCGATGAATGGAATACATATGCATACATATCTAACAAGTACGGCCTTGACTTAATCTGCGATGAATGGAGTATCTTCGCTGGCCTCCCAACATAATTATAGTGAAAGAATAGTCTATTTCATCAAGCCTCCATATTTGGACTGGCGAGGTTGCTAAGCAACCTGCTATGCGCTTATACACGCGCATATCTCTCCACAAGCTGTGTATGTCACTCTCATATATTCTGCCCCTGAAAAGAAATACCAGCGCTAACAACGACCGTATGATTGGCTGTGTGAAGCTCTCCTTCTCTACGCACGTGCGGGATGCACCGGTGCGGATACAGTTAGGACCGGCCCTGTAGCGTGAGTTCCTGGTTCACTTTATAGACCATCGCTATGGCAACCAAAACACCGGCAACCCTTGCAAAACAGACACGCAACAGTCAACACAGGCACGTGTGATCCTGCATACCCAACCCAACCCGTTACGTCGAACATACCTCCGCTTTGATGAAGCCGCGTTCAAAGTCGGTGTGGATAACACCAGCAGCCGCAGGGGCAGCAGCACCCCCGTACACGGTCCAGCAGCGCACCTCTTTCTCACCTGGCGTATACACAACAACGCGGAATTAACAACCAAGCAACGTGGGTTGTTGCCTAGCAACAAGTGTACAGCCTGCATTCTCGCATCCTGATACACAACAACGCGAAATTAGCAACCAAGCAACGTGGGTTGCCTAGCAACAAGTGCACAACCTGTATTCTCGCACCCTGATACACAACAACGCGAAATTAACAACCAAGCAACGTGGGTTGCCTAGCAACAAGTGCACGACCTGTATTCTCGCACCCTGACACACAACAACGCGAAATTAACAACCAAGCAACGTGGGTTGCCTAGCAACAAGTGCACAACCTGTATTCTCGTACCCGCAGTGCCGTCGTCTCTCAACCTCTGCCAGCAAACTAAGGCCTTTCATACGGTGAACTAGCACTGATTCTGCATGCGCACTAAACACCCCACGGCTACACCCAGCTACACTACGAACACACCTGCTGTGAAAAAATGGATCAGGTTGAGCTCGTGGTAGGCGTTTACTATGGCCTTGGGCAGCACTGACTTGGCGACCTTCTCCTGTTCGGCCAGTGCTGTCGCATCGTCACGCAGATCCCAAAGCTCTTGTTCGTATTCTACGCTGAACGGAATCATCTGACCTCCCCCGTGCGCCTGCGTGTATGGTCCATATGAATGGAGATATTAGTTCATGTGGACATGACATGTCCATCGCTAAACATAATATATCTTCAATCTAAACATTTGTATAATATATCTTCATTCTAAACATTGGTACAATATATCTTCATTCTAAACATAGGTATAATATATCTTCATTTTAAACGTGGGTATAATATATCTTCATTCTAAACATAGGTATAATATATCTTCATTTTTAACATAGGCGCAATATACCTCCATTCATGTGAACATGACATGTCCATCGCTAAACATGGATACAATAAATCTTCATTTGTGACATCACAGGTCCTAGCTGCTTCCTTCTCTGAACAGGATCATTTGGCCTCTACCGTGTTTCTGAACGTTGTCCATACACAAATAGGTCAGTCCTTGGGAGTATATGCATCACTGTGCATATAGATGTATATATATATTCTATCTACACATGATGTGTATAGTGCCATAACCATAACAGTTCAACATAGTGTGCATATAGATGTTTATATGTATTCCATCTACACACGATGTGTATAGTGCCGTAAACATATCAGATCAACAGAGAACGAAATCAACTAACCTCCGCCGTGCACCCAAGCGTACAGTTAATGTAATGTACATACACGGTTAGAGTAGAGCACGCAATATAATGTCGTACAGTTAACGAAATGGAAATACATACACGGTTAGAGTAGAGTACGCAATAGTATGTCTTACAGTTAACGTAATGGAAGTACATACACGGTTAGAATAGAGCACGCAATACTATGTCTTACGGTTAACGTGAAGGAAATACATACACGGTTAGAGTAGAGCACGCAATACTATGTCTTACAGTTAACGTGAAGAAAATACATACACGGTTAGAGTAGAGCACGCAATAGTATGTCTTACAGTTAACGTAATGGAAATACATACACGGTTACAATAGAGCACGCAATAGTATGTCTTACAGTTAACGTAATGGAAATACATACACGGTTAGAGTAGAGCACGCAATACTATGTCTGTGTGTGGCTGTGCTATTCTGTTCTCAACTGCATCGCACACCAATACCAATGTAAGCTCACATATACCTACAGCCAAACCTCAGCAAATCCCAGCTGTTACACCATGCTCCCCCATTACTACCATTCTAGAACGCTACATGCATGTGCTACCACCTCACCTGGATCCACTGGTGTAGCTTGACCAGCCATTTGTTCTTCTTGCGAATGTAATCCTTGGCACTCAGGTTGACCAAGTAAATGCATGGCTTTGTGGTGATGAGTGTGTGCAGCTTACGCTTGATCATATCCACCTCAGGCGACGACCACTCACCGTCTCTGACTAATGGTAGAGGATTGGCGGGACACAGCAAAGACGAAAGGGATATGTATATTGGAAGTTATTTATATTTATATATGTGTGTGTGTGTGTGTGTATATATATATATATTATGTGTGTGTGTGTGTGTGTGTGTGTGTGTGTGTGTGTAGCACGGCTATGGTTTAAATGCGTGAACAACCACTTCCGAATATCTATCTATAGAGATGCATGTTCAGAAGTGAATATAAGTTTTCCATCACAATAGGATTATATCAGACACGCTTCCCACTGTGTATGTGTACGAATGCCCTCCAAACGCAAAACTGTCGCGCTCTAACATATTTACTTTTTGTGTGATTGAATCACAAGTCAAGACAATTATTGTGGCGGCGCAGTAGAACGGACAAACTGTAAATGTGTACTACATGTTCGAAATCTATCACACTACTTCCAAATAGAACGTACAGGAACAGAGCATTATATATTCCAACATAGATATGTATTCACATACCTGGGATATCCTTTTCAAGCATCACCTTAACCTTCTCCATGGTGTCAATGAACAACTGTGACAGCTTGCTGCCCTGAGTCTTCTTGACATCCACTTCCTCTGCCTTGTAGGCCTTAGACAGCGCATCCAGATCCTTGAGACACAGCTCATGTTGAATGGTCTGGTGGATATTCCCAAATGTATATCGACAACAAAATAATTAGCATCATAACTGTAAGATTGGCCCAAAAACCTAACCCATATTTTGAACCTTTCTCTGCCTTGTAGGCCTTAGACAACGCATCAAGATCCTTGAGACACAGCTCATGCTGAATGGTCTGGTGGATATTCCCAAATGTATATACCGACAACAAAACATTTAGCAAACTGCATGGTAGGCCCAAAAACCTAATCCTCATTTTGAACAGCCGGATTAGTGTGTCTATATGTAAATCAGTATCATATTTTCGGCAGCAAACCATAAAGTGCGCATAAGTTCTACTTTTGTATGCCGAATCGTCGTGAGTGGTGTGGTGTAACCATGCTAAACCTGTGTTGTGTAAAGTTTTGACTATGAAATATGTGGCGCCTGCACGCTTGCAATTCCATCGATGAGTGGTGTAACCATGCTAAACCTGTGTGATGTAAAGTTTTGACTATGAAATGTGTGGCTTGCAATTCTATCGCCGGGCGTCCAACAAGCGATAGCCGCGCGCAACCAGATTGACAGTAAGTGCCCACCCGCGTTTTTTATCATGCGAAGGTTGGTATTAGCCATACACTGCCTCGGAGCCCCGCATGCACACGCGCGCATACACCAACCTACTTGCAATCCGTAAATGGTCACTGCAGTGCTTAGGAACAGCTAGCTATGTAACCACCTCGACAGAAGATTCAGAGGGACATATATAGGTGCACCAGCAGAGACATAAAGGCCAGGCATATGTATGTGGCATAGCATACCCACATATCAGGTCTTCAATACGCATCTGACACAGAAAGTACGAACGCGGCAATTGAATTGTCCCGAACTTTCATCCATTCAATAGCTCATCACATGGCATCGCCATTGGTCTACGGTAGTCTATAGCATACGCACTAACGCATTATGCATGCTCACGCTAGCACACTAACTGTGGCCAATACTGTTGCGTTGTGTGGGAGCTGTGAGTTGGGGCATGGGGGTTCGTTCCTAACCACACATCTGAAGTATACCAGGACAGCCATGGAATCAGATACTTCCATAAAGACTCGGCACTCGAACTGTTTACTGTACACAACCGGTAGGTTTGCAAGCAAGCACTCTGCATCACTTATGTACATACACATGCGTCTGCCCTTGCACACACTGGCTGATACGTCCTACGATTATGGCACCATGTGCAATGAGATAACGCAGGCATGTTTCATGATCCCATACAAGCCCCGACACACATACCTCGGCATCACGGATTGGGTCGATTCCATCGTCTACATGTGTGACATCTGGATCTTCAAACGCACGCACAATATGGAAGTAGCCATCAACCGCTTGGATATGCGATAAGAAGGCATTACCCAGCCCCTTACCTTCGGAGGCACCCTGTTACAATACAGAATCAGACAAACATCGGTTCGTTAACGTGAGTCTCGGTCTGTGAGGGTAGCGACCGGGTGATAGAATCCTTGACATTTCGCAGGTGTCATACGAGGACTCAGGTCTCTGGCCTGTTGATTGGTCCGTTGTTATGGGTGTGGGTTCGTGTTGCGTACATTAGGCACGTTTCATGAGGGGCGGTATGTGGTACTGAGTTCTGTCTGTGCGAGATACCGCTCGCCCCCAATTAAAAAGCGACTGTGAATCCCCACCATACCTTCACTAGGCCGGCAATGTCGGTGATCTGCAGGTAGGCTGGGTACTCGGATGCTGTATATGACACCATGAGATGAACTCTGAGACGGACGATTGGATGGGGTTACAACACGCAACTTAACAGGTATGAGGCTACATGGTCACGGGCATATTTACGATTGCATATGAATTCTGCACTTGTTATCGGATCGGCACCATGTGTTCTACTACAAGCTTAGTACGTTTACCTACCCTAACACAGACCCATAAGAAGTAGTATGACTACTTCTAGCAGATTACAAACTGGTGGATTTACACGCGCTGGGCATTCGTCCTTGAGTGTTAATACTCTCTCTAGTTTTTACACCACCATAACGCCACACACTACGCTATAACCTCGATGTACACAAACATCAACGCATACTACATCCTGTCTAAACATGCGTGAGCTTGGAGAGTGCAAGTTGGTGTCAACTTAGGTTCCCTCACGTGCAATCATACTAGAATAATATCACTCCAGAGCGCAAACTAGTCTCAACGTACGAGGCTTCCAGATGCTGCACAGGTAGTCGTATCGGTCATCAGGCACGGCACACCGTGACTCATTGGCTGTGTGATTGGAAGAGAGAAGATGTATTTCAAAACACTGTGCGTTCATTTATTCACTGCAGATTGTACACCGCAGCATACGCGTATGCCAATCGGCATCCCAAGCCGTTCACTGAACATACAAACCCGGCCTTGTTCAGACAACAATCAGTAAGCTGGACCCGTTAGTACAACTAACGGATTGAGAAGTAATAATATGGAACGGAATAAAGATTAGAGCAGCCAGCGCAACTGGCAAAGGAGTCCTGGCGGTATGGTGGGATTGGCGTTGCTCATCCGTTCGCTGGATATGTGGTTGTGTAGACATTGTCACTGTGCATAGGACTATGTGAATGGAAAACAAAGCAACGGAGATCGCAGCAGAAGATCAGAGACTCCAGAAACCATGTTTTAGGTTTTTAAGGTTTTAGGGTTTTAGGGTCGTCGACTGAATGCGAATAATTCCAAGCCTCACATTACAGATGGTATAGACCAGGCTCTCGTAACACACATGCGGGTGCCCTGCCCATAGTATTGCACTACGAAGTACATCCAAATAACAGGATGACACGCGAAGACAACATCGCTGAACAAACGCTCGTGTAGGCTACCCAGAAAGTCCGCCTTCATTGTGCAATCAGAGATGTAACTGATTTGACTCCAATACGTTCACACTAAACCAAACCGCAACGCACATATTCTGTGGATTGACAGGGCTATGAAACGCTATGTGAACGGTATGACCATGCGTAGCTATGTGAATGGCATGGCCACGCGTAAAGTACAATCATGCCGCATGCGTATGCGCACACGACGCTACGATAACATACGTTCGATCGTGCAGAAGGGATAGTTCGCGGCTTCCGCATTCTGCGCAGTTAGCAGATTGAACAGGGACGATTTGCCCACATTCGGGAGTCCCACCTGAACGCACCAGATGAAATGTTTCGTTGTATGTGAACGGAAAACCCTCTAAAGATAAAATGGGGGGGGATGCTGGTGCTAGCAGGACATAGTGATACGATCCTGGTATTGTATTGAGTAGGCTCAGCTCAAAGGAATCTTGCGTAGATGGTGTAGACAGGTGAAAAGTGAGGAGTTATGTATGACTATACATATACTACATCCTGTGGGAAACAGTGGTGTTTACCATATCCGGAATACAAAAGTGCCGAGCATACACTCCATCGGGTAAGGGTACCTTTGGCTACAAATGCACAAGAATGGATCAAATAACTGTTAAGGAAATCCATAGCGTTTTCTCGCCCACTAAGAGCCCTAAAATGCCCCACTTGTAGGAGAAAAACAGAATATACACCTCACTGTACGTGTTTCTGCAGTATATGTACTCAAGCGCAAGCAAAGTAACAAAAGAACACTCGCATCGCAAACAAGGCACGTCTAAACAATAACCCAAAACACACGCACACACTTATATAAACATAAGTATGTGTAAGTGTATATATATGTATACATGTATATATGTGTGTGTGTGTGCGTATGCTATATGTGTGTGTAGTGTGTAGTGTGTGTGTATGTGTATGTATATATATATATATGTGTGTGTGTGTGTGTGTGTGTGTGTGTGGGTGTGTGTGGGTGGGTGGGTGAGTGGGTGTGGGTGGGTGAGTGGGTGTGGGTGTGCACATATGTGTATGCGTGTGTGTGTGTATTTACATACACGTATGTTGCTCTTCAATGGGCCCTGTGTCTGGAAGGTGTTTGCGTCTAACACGCAAACTGTCCATCGAAGAGCAATGTCATCACCACGAGAAAAAAATTTGTTAATAACCATACCAACTCTGTTTAGTAGAATCAGACATCTATGGATACAGTACATTTACGATAGATAGCCTTGAACTGGCTTCCATATCTGCTAACACATACCAGACCGAACTTCAAAGAATTCTTCACTCGGCCGAAGCGAGCTGCCCCGGAGACTGCTGCCGCTTCAACTTTCTTTTTGGGTGGCATGTTCGACTATGGCTGTATGTATGCCCACTGCTTGTGCACGATACCTTTAATTAATCAGTATGATATTAAACACTACGTATCCATCCTACATATTCTCCTGGGATCCGCTCATGTTTATTTATTTACACCGAGGTTCAGTGGTTCGTTCACGTGTGTATTCCCGCCATCGGATTCTATTTACTTTCAGAATTTCAGACCGAGTAATAATAAGTTGCGGTTGTGAGGCGGTATTTTTTTGTTTTTTTGTTTTTTTTGTTGTAATTTTTTATATATAAAACAAGACCTAATTTTATATGTAAACATGCAGTAGCAGTAGGACTCACAGTCTCACAGTCCCAGACTCGTCTCAGAGTCTCAGTCTCTCCGACTCAAGTCAAGACTAGTAGTCTCAGAGAAATCTCTTCTCTCGCTCTCGCTCACTCTCAGTCAGCTAACTCTCGCTCGCTCACACCGTCACACCGTCTCGGTTACGGTACTCGTCTCTGACTATTCCTAAAACAGTCTAACACTGACCCTCTCTGTGACTCAACTCTCCCAGAGACTCCTCTGAGTTCTCTCTCGCTCTCTCTCTAAATATTTATCTCCGTCTCTCGCACTCTCACAGTTTGATTTTGAACATTGTGACTGCCTGACTGGTGTGTGTGTGACACTGTGACTGTGTGTTGTCTAATTTTTAGAAGAAGGCTACGAGATCAAATTGTTGTTGTTGTTGTAAAATAACTCATATGAGCTGCGAGGTCAGGAGTTGAGTGGGGATTGGGGTCTGGACTCTGGGCCTCTGGGGAGTTGGGACAATCAGACAATGTGACTGCCTGACACTTGACAGTCTGACTGGGAGTGGGGCCTGGGGAGACAGTGAGGACTGGTCAATTTAGTTTCTTTTTCTTTTTTTTAATCTATACTCAGTACCAAAAATACCCCCTTGTCTCCGTTCTGACGTTCAAGCTTCTCCGGTAAATATTTATTTAACTAGACCACAGTTCACTCTATAGTAATAAAAATTTAAAAAGAAATACAATATTTTATTTAGAGTATTGTCTCTAAACTCTCAGTTCTCACGTCTCAAGACTCAAATCTTCTCAACGGCCAACGCTCACGTCGGTTCTCGGGTTCTGCCGATGCCCACATAATTCCTCACGTTCCTTGACCTTCTATTGGACCATGTGTTTTTTTTAAACAAAAGTATAAAAAAGCATAAACATGAGAAATTACCTTATTAGGATATTTATCGTTTATCAGCTCCTATTTTCTAAAAGCAGATAAAGCAAAAAGGGCAAAATAAGTAAACAACAACAACAACTATGTACAACGTCGATAAAATTGTAGACACAAGCCGATATATAAAGAAGCCGCAGGATACGCCCACTCATCATATTCGACTCAATCTCTAAGTCTCAACAACCAACGGTTTACCAATACTATAGCCAGCATGACATCTCATCAGGAAGTGAACCCTTACACCTACGAACTTGTCCAGGAGATCGCAGACAATCTTTTGGAGAAGGTAAAATCACTAGGCAAGCCCTCCGTACTGATTATCTGCGGTTCTGGTTTACAACATCTATCCAAAACTCTTTCAGATCAGATTGCAATCAGCTATACAGACATCCCTCACTTCCCCGTCAGTACCGGTATGCTTCTATATATATGTTGTCATTGTTTGTCACAGGACTATAGTTGTTGTTCTGTGCGCTAGGCACACAGAACAACATCATATTGTATATGCCTTACTTCTCACTCCTTCTGTTGCGTGATGACCTTATCTTTGTTAATAGTCAGAGATAGGTTTGAACATTTTTTCTTTACCTCGCAGTATTGTTTGTCCATCGCTTTATTCAGCTTCACTTGCATCATTTTCTCATTAAATTACTTAGTCGAAGGACATGCTGGAGAGGCCGTATTCGGTAAGATCGGAGATACCGTGGTAATGTGCATGCGTGGCCGATTCCACTGGTACGAAGGCTACAGTCAGTACGCTGTAACCCTTCCCGTCCGTGTAGCCAAACTTATGGGCGCAGAGCTGCTTGTAGTTACAAACGCTGCCGGAGGTTTGAACCCAAAGTACAACGTAGGCGATATCATGGCCATCGAGGATCACATCAATTGGGTAGGTAACGCTGGAAACAATCCCCTCAGAGGCCCTAATGACGCCCGCTGGGGCCCCCGTTTCCCCGCCACCGGACAGTGTTACACTGAGGAATTGCTTGATACTCTTGACGAGGTTGCGCAGGAGCTTGGTATTTCGAAGGTACGGAATAATTTGGAGGCGCCTGCGATCTGTAGTCGATGTACATTGATGCGTTGTTCATTTCCGCTATCGTGTACGTGTGTTCGGAATTATTCATATTATATACAATAGTGGAGTGGAGTACCTAATGAACCTCGCTCGCAACAACACACGCATTATGCCCAGTCATTTGAATCCGCATACTTGATTTTGCCCACAAAATCTAAAGTATCGAACTTAAGATTAATGTCTGTGCCAACATACATAAGCTTGATATCAGGAATAAATCAGTTTCAGTCTTTAATAACTATTTACGCAACTTCTCATGTTCCAGGTCATGCATAGAGGAACATACATGTACAACAGTGGACCTTGCTATGAAACGCCCGCTGAAGCGAGAATGTTAGCCACCTTCTCCGACGCTGTCGGTATGTCGACCGCACCTGAGGCCGTGATCGCACATCACTGCGGTATGCGATGTGTAGGGCTTACCCTTGTCACCAACTGTGTAATCACTCGCCGTGACAGCCACGATATACCCACACACGACGAGGTGTTGGGAGCCGCTAATAAGACGGCAAAGGACATGCAGGAACTGGTTACAGGCCTAATCAAGAGTGCTTTTTAGTAAAAAACCATATAACAAGCACCAATTCGAGTGCAGAATAAATCAATTTCTAAAGTATGAGCACGAGTAAGAAAGAGCTTGTCGTAATACCTTTTATACCGTAAGTCGCTAGTAATAATACGTTCGTCAATCTAGTTTGAAAGAGTTTGTCGTAATACCTAAATATCGTAAGTCGGTATGTGGCGCTATAAGAATGGTGCAGGACCAACAATTTCAATTTGAGACACAATCCAGCACTCTCAATCAGTAAATATTTTAGTAATATATTAATCTAGATATAGACAGCCTTAGGTTCATGTATAAGTAATACTAGATTGTCCCGACGTTCTCACCATTACAATAGTGCACAATCCATTCAGCGCACGAATACACAACATTAATCAGGCAACTAATTGTATGGGTCCGTAAGATTAAAGAAATTTTTGGCACCCGAGGCGCTACAAAAATGTTTGTCACACGACCCGACGACCACGTCGAAAGTACTTGAATGCTCGTGATAATATCATCGTCCGCTTCTCTTGAAAAGGATGAAGTTCTGGAAATGAGTTAGCAAATAACGTGATTCGGGGTGCGAACTTCAATCGACTTCTTCAATGGACACTTCGTGAACATATTATATATATATATATTATATAAGTATATATATGAATATATAAATATATATATATA
>NW_014040388.1:65678-80112 GCF_001186125.1 Sphaeroforma arctica JP610 | reverse complement strand
ATATATATATATATAGTATATATATATATAATAATATATATATATATATATATATATATATATACTATATATATATATATATATAATATATATTATACATACATATATATATATATATATATATATATATAAATATATATTTATACATATACATATACGTCAGGATAAATTTACGAACGGGAATATAGTGTGGCGAAAATTAGGTTTATTTACATTTGCGTGGGTTACTCAATTGATCCCCAATCTTATAGACACAAGCACAAGATTAGCACACTGTTTGTTGTACTCTTTGGCTGTCAATTTCCCTGCTAGCAGTTGTACTTGAGCGACACCGAAATAGTACGATACGTCGAATTCGACTACTTTGTGTGCTCGAGGGTTCAATTCTTATGTTTGTAACACGTATGCAAGCGTGTACCTGAACGTGATGTATTTGCAAAGATATAAAGCCATATATGTGGGTGGTATACCCATCGGACTCTTAACTGCCAAACCCATAGAGTCTCTCTCCCTTGATGCGAAGGGCATATACTACATCTAAGGCAGTGACGGTCTTTGCTTTTCGATGCTCGGTGTATGTAGTGGACAGACGCAGCAAATCTTGCAGATATTTCTTGGTGACGTTGCGAATCTGTACAAATGTATCGTAGACGGAGTTTGCAATATTGCCTTAGCAAGCTTAACACCTAGTATGTCCTTCACAGTCTTTTGCCAAGCTATACCAAAAAATACAGAATATACCGATTCTAGATCGAAATCAAGAGTGTGGGAAGCTACCCGTGACGTTCGGTCAGTCTTATAGAAATAGACTTCGCACAACACGATTCACAGCGGATATCACAAATAGTAGTCTACTCTGTGTGCCCAATACCCAACTCTCCGATCATAGACTTCACACTAGCAGAAATTCACCTATGAGTGGCCTATGACCTATGAACCTAGTATAAATATGTATGTATGGATATGCCTATGACCTATGAACCTAGTATATATATGGATGTATGGATATGCCTATGACCTATGAACCTAGTACATATATGTATGTATGAATATGTACGGGTTCTTACATGAAGAATACACACAAGCTGCGTCCGAGCATACTTACCTCATCGTAAATAAGACCGCTGATTCGCTTCACTCCACCTCGCCTGGCCATACGGCGGATGGCAGGTTTTGTTATGCCTACGAGTGTCGAATACGAGTTATGTCAAAAAAAATGAAATGGAGACAGTACGCCAGACTTAAGTTTCCCACAGCTCATTAGTTGACAGACTTTACAATACAAACTACATATCTGAATTTACAAGAATTGAAGGCCACGACAGGAATACACATACGGCTGGTATCGGGTGGTCAATAGAGACAGTAAGTCGATAGGGCTGTTGCCACCGCGAGCGAGCTTGCTCCTCGTGAAAGCAGCTCCTGTGCAGGCGCATCCAAACGCCCAAAATTTGGCCTTACCCTTCCGATACACGCAGTGAAACGACCCACTTAAATTTGTTTTATCATGTCTAACGGTGCGAGTACTCACCTGCCAGGGTGTTGATTGGTTTTGCGAAACGAGTTGGTCTGTGTGGTTTAGCTTTCGGTTTCGGTCTGACGGTCTTGTGGAGAATATCTTTGCCGACGATTTTCTTAGCTGGCTGGGATGGTGGTAACCGGGGTTGCTTTTGGACGGTTTCCTTGCCTGAGGATTCGTTTTCACTTTGCGAGACATTTCTGCAAAGCAAATCGGAACAAGGGGGCGGGCAACTTAGCTACGTATTCACTAATCCGTACTCGCACATCTTAGAAGGAGAACGTTATTTGAGCACACCCATTGCTGCTTTGTCGATGTGAGAAAGCCAAAGACAACCTTCTATTCACAGGCCTACACCATGAAACATTCGTTGTCTGCTGCATGACCCTCTTAAATTGCTTGTCGTGAAACGCGTATAAAAAACGGCATGTAGATGGAGTTTCATGTGCAAGCCAGCAAATACAATATGAAAATACTGCGGAAATAGTAGCAAACAATCAACATTCGCTCTCTAAGGACTACACTACAGTGGCTTGATAAAGATCACCTGTAGGGTGGTTTCCGCGAAACCCCAGCAAAAATGCGGTCAAATACGAGAAATCGTAGCAAAGTATCGTAGAGTATCGCTTTCTTGTAGTACTAGTCCAGACACTATCCAGATTGCCTAGAGCAGGATCTGGTTTAGCCACAGGATGCTCACCGCGAGACGATGGCAAGGAAACAGCAGTCTGATCGGATAGCAAAATCTAAACCTTGCCGTCTAATGCAACAAAACATGCATTGAACCCTGGCATCTATGCCTTTTCCGCTTAATCGTAGAGAATATGTGAAGCTGATCGCACTTTCAATAAGTAGGTTTGGTACGCGTGTGGGACGGTGCACGCATGTAGTAGGTATGGTATGCGCGTGGAACGGTGCACACGTGTAGACGTTTAACAACATACTGGAAGTGTTCCTCAAGTTTCTCCCTCGCAAATTTGAACTTCTGAGCATCTCCGGGTTGCGTTTCGCCTGCAAATCAATTTCGATAAGATTAGAGATTAAGATTAGAAAAGTTGTACAGGTGAATACATTTGCCCCGCATGTGAAACACAAATACAAAAACAAGGGAAACGCTCAGTTCACCAACCTGCAGCAACACGGGCTTGGTATTGAGTATAGAATTGAACGAACTCGTCTAGAGGTTCACCCTCCTCATCGGCGACTTCGGGTGTACCAGCTCGACTGGATTCCGTCGGTGACTTTACATCTGTTCCACTTTTGTCGGAAGGAGGCTTCGCTTCAGACCTGCCAGACCTGCGAGGTGTGTTGCGGTCTTCGGGTGTGCTCTTTTTAGGCGGCATCTTGCGTTGTGAATGGTTGGAACCTTTTATACAAAAACTGTGTTATTAGTTTTATGTCTCGCAACCCTCAGATACGCCTTGACTCCCTCTGAGATACTGCAGCGGCAAAGGTTACACGTCCACCCTTTGAATACTACTGTACTACTAAGCGAGGATTGTCTGGGATAGTGGTGACTATGTTTATTTTCTCATATACGAGTCAGTCGCACAAAAATTAATAAAATCCTTCCCGCCCAGTCAATGACAATAATTGGAAATGAACTAAAAGCCGAACCGACACGGAATCGAAACCCGACTTGTTGCCTGTGTCGGTTGGAATTCGAGTGTAGATTTGTCCTGAAAATCAGGGAGAACGCGGGAGATTTGAACATTTTGATAAGTTGCCTGTATAATTCGCCGATGAATTTTTTTTTACAATAATAAACTAGGTTTTTTATGAGTATTCGTTTTTATAAAATTCGTAATAAATAAATACCTACATACTTTATATTATAAAATTTTATATAAAATACAATATGTCTGTATTTATATATATATAAAAACACAAAAAGAATATTAGAAAGACCAAGAGACATAAATAAAAACAGAAAGACAATCGTAGTCGCAATTGTTTATTGCAGACCGTATTTAAATATTTACACGTCATAGACTCTGTCGGACTGTCCTGCACTCCTGAAGACCTGCAGACCTGCACGCACTCGCAGAAAAGGCCATTCGCTCCAAAAAGTTCATAATTCTCAAGGGATCATGACTCAATGACCACTACGACACAATATATACACATATTTTATATTTGTGAGTTTGCTGATGTCTCTTGCCGGTGGTCCCTTCTGGATCGAGAATGGCGCGAGGCGAACGGTGAATATTTACCTTTGGGTGTTGCTACTGTATGGCGAACATGTCAAGTCCCACCAGGCATCAAAAAGATTTGAACCCTGTTTTTCCAGATATAAGTTGTTGGGCTTGTGGGTGGTAGTTCGAAAAACGGAGTGTTAAATAGAGAAGTTCATAACCTTCGGTAACACATAGTGGTCAGCAGTGTTGTGTGCAATAACGATATATTTTTCTGTTGATCAAACGTCAGTGGTGTGTGTGCCCCATACTTCTATATTGTTTTGTCAGACTATCCAGGCGGAAACTGCTTCATACGGGCCGGATGTGCGGATGTAAAGTATTAGTATAGTTGTTATTGGATCAGGTCTGACCTCGTACTCACAACCCTCTGTCCGATATAACACAAAACAAGGGTTTCCATGCGTTTTCTTAAGTATTTCTTTGTCATGTGGTGCAATGGTGCTATGCCGAATATGTATCTCTCAATACTATCGGACGACCACCCCGGGTCTTATGAAGGTGACAGGCTAGGCCAGTTGTGGTGAAAATCGAGTAACGCTTAGTAAAGTGTGTTAAGTCCGTAAACCGTAATGGAAAGTCAGTCAGAAGTGATGTCTGTCGCTATGGTCGGCTCTGCTCATCTGCTGTATTTGTTGTTCGTGTTCCTATGTGGGACGAGATTTTCTCTAAAAATGGGCATTCGTGAAAATTCTGTATCTATGGTTCTGGTCTCTTAGTTACTAAACATCCGATGAGTCATCCTTCTTTCTTATAAAATTATATATTCCACTATCTGATCCAGTAAGAAAAAGAAAATAAAAATCCACCGATGGAGTCAGCTGACGAGATACCGAAGCACAAGCAGATAGAATTGGGACTGGGAGACCTAATACCACAAGGTAAAAGAGCCTCAAAACTGAATCAGAACAGGGTCAGACTCTGGAAGAGAAGATTCAGACGGCCAGGATACAGATGATTACCTGCGCGAATTGCAAAAGTTGGCGGCTGAATTCCAAGAATACAAAGACCGGAAGAAGACCGGCAAACGAAAATTTACGGTGGAAGAGAAGTCTAAGAGTTCTAGCGGGGACGAGGATCAATCATCGCCGGGATTTGAAGAACCAGACTCGTCAGGACCAGATTACTTGCCGCCATCGGCCAAGCAGTCGAAGACATCAACGGACAGTGACGATGGAGACAATCAGTGACTGCATGGATTGAAGGAGATGGACACGCAATTTGATGAGATTTCGGAGAGTGACAAGAAAATGGCTGATTTCACTGCTCAAATGCTTAACACAGAAAAGGAGGCGACGCTAACAATGGATCAAAGAAATTTAGAGCAAGCCAGTTTGAGAATGACAATGGCGACGCACTTTCAATCCAATATTGATACGGAGCTACGCATAATAAACGCCGAGAAGTCAGTGGACAGTAAGAAGTTCGTCAAGAACATAGATAAGTTACCCATTACATATCGTCCAGATTGAAAAAAATCGTAAGGACCCTATCGATACGATTAACTTAGTATCATTGTCGCGATCTTTGAAAGAATTTGGTCAAATTATGCTTACTGCAAATTTGCGTAAGAACCTATAGTTCGAGGCTGCGCAACAGAGTTTTAAGCCGTCATCTTACCAGTTTAATAAGTTGGAGAAGGCTAAAACTGCTATAACAAAGCTAAAGACGCGGAAGGAGCAGAGCGAGATGATAGCTCATCTAATCTCAACCGATCCAAGGCCAGAACTATTGGTATCTATAATGGTACCACCGGACAAAGGAGCACCAGTGTCACATTATCTTTTAGAATTGGACACTCACGTAACATGTGCTCAAACACAAGAAATGTCGCGAGACAAGTTGAGTATGTGTGTGCTATGGGTACAAACTATTTTCTGGTCGGCTCTACATAGAAAAGACCAAGAAGTGTGGTACGCAGATATGCACCAATCTTTTCCAGACAAAGTACGGGATATTTCAATTGAAGGGCTAATTTACGGCATCATGAAACTCACCGACTTGACTTGGACTGAATTTTATTCGAGAGCAGACCAGACGTTTTCGAAACGTCCGAGTTCTGTGGTGAAATTCACACCGTCTACTAAGTAGACGGTGCCCAACACAAATGGAGGACCAGGTAACGGTCGAGACTCTCATACGGGTAGGGGAAATAACAAAGGGAACAAAGGTGGTGACAGTGTGGAGGCCATAAGAACAAGCAAGTGCAAGGTACTGATGGTCAAAAGAACAATGTCAACACTCGCAGGAACTTGGGCAATAGATCTAATCAGGCAGCTGATCCTCTTAAACCTAAGTATAAGGCGACCAAGGACTGTGCTGAGACAGATTGCAGCTGGCGCATGACCCAATATGAGCCGAATGGACGCTGGAATGGCAGGCACGCAGAAAAATGTGTCCATTTTATCGTGAAGTGTGCAGACTGTGAAGAAACTGGAGGTTACCACAAACACGTATGTAAGGTGCAACCGAAAGTAGAAGTTAAGTGACAATCTTACCGGATCTTGGCACTGAAACAAAAGGATGCACCGCAAAATGATCGCGCCATCCTAGATGTACGAGTTAATGGGCATGAAATGAAAGCGTTGTTGGATCCGGGCTCGCAAATTTCATGTTTATCATCGAGATTCTGTAAGATAACTGATGTAACTCGTAAATCAGAACCTACTATGTTAAAATTGGCTGACGAAAGATAAATTACGTGTCGTGACATGGCCGTAGATATGATGTTTACCCTAACAGATCAACGGACCACAGTGACTAAGGCAGTAGTCTGTAACTCTTCGTTAGATTACGATTTAATAGTGGGGATGGGAGATCTGTTATCATTGGGTATAACAATTACCGGTTTTCTTACTAACATTGACCCAGAGAAGGATCAGTCAGATGACAATTTGCTGAAGCTTGTATACAAGCCTTCTAAGACTGTGAAGGAAATGATACCCCAATTCATAAAGATCACCGACTGGGCTCAGTTTAAATTCAACAACGGATACGTGAGCTTGGATTTGACTAAAGTAGACTTTGAAATTACGTAGCGTGGCGTCATGAAAAGGTGGTACGAGAACAAGTCAAGGCATGGTTGGAAGATGGAGTAATCGCAGTCAACTACAAACCTACTCCTGTCAACTTAGCACTCTTGGCTGTAGACCAGTTCAACTCTGATGGTACGTTAAAGAAGGTTCGCGTGTGTTTGGAAATGAGTCCTATAAATGCTTTTATACCCACACATAATTTCCATTTACCAAGAATCAATAAATTGCTGAGAAGAATGGAAGGTGCGAAAATATTTTCGACCATCGATTTGAAGCAAGGCTACCACCAAATGAAGATATACAAACCACATCGGAAGTATTTCACCTTCACTTGGGATGGACAGCAGTATTCTTTCAAAGGAACCCCTTTTGGTTTGCATATGCTACCAGCCTTCTTTCAACAAATCATGTATGACCTGTTTAGGGATATGGACAACGTACAAGTATATATCGATGACATTGTCGTGTTTACTAAAACTAAAGAGGAGCATGACAGGGTTGTAAGAGAGGTACTGACAAGGCTTATCAAACACAAGTTTAAGATCAACAGCAAGAAATGTCAATTAGGAGCATTGTGGACCAAAGACTGTGAAGATGCCTTTAAGCAGCTCCAAACAGTGGTTTAACAACCTCCAGTAGTCCAGCCACCAAAAGATGGAATACCCTTCATGGTGGCTACAGACGCATCCGACATGGCATTAAAAGGTGTTCTGTATCAAATGGTTGACAGGAAACCGAGATACATGTAGATGTCTAGCAGAGCTATGAACTCGTCACAAATCAATTATCTGACTGTGCAGCAAGAGCTACAAGCTATTGTGACCGCACTCACTCATTTTAAGGACTATCTTTACTGTACACATTTTAATGTACTGTGTGATCAGAAATCGTTGCAACATTTAAAAGACATGAAACCAAATTCACAATTGGTCAGTCGATGGCACGATACAATCGCAAAGTTTTCTTTTAGCATAACACATTTACCGGGTATACACAATAATTTACCGGATATGCTGTCACGCTTCGTACTGGATTTCAACAAGGAATTGGATCGGGAATTGCTAGCTACGGATTGGGAGGCCAATCCTAGGTGGTTTAAAATTGCAGACAACACACATGGACCACATACCATCGATATGTTTGCAGCACACCATAATGCGCAACTGCCGCGATACCGGACTCTGGAACATCTAGACGGTGATGGGTTTCAAATCGATTTATCATTGATACCTCAGTTGCTAAATTATGTTCATATGCAAGATGCTACCATCACGTTGTGTTGTCCCTTAAGACATTCAGATAAATGGCTACCACAGTTGATATCGATGGTACAATGTGAGCCCATATATCTGGATAGAGAGGTAGATACTTTTCTATACCAGGTTACCCGTGCAGTCCAGAAGACTCCTTGGCGATATACAATAATAAGTCGAATAGGTCCAGCTGGTAACCCCGGCGTCATAGTTCTTTTAGTTAAAGACGCTGGCACCTTAGTCGTTGCCTTAGCTTTCGTCATAGTAAGTAGAACTAATAAACTTAAACACATAAAGTTGGCTTAACCAGGGCTATATCGTACTGGCGTTAATTTAAAGGAAATGCGTTAAATTGCAAAAAAAAAAAAGTTTAGCTTCAGCCCTCGATAGTGAGTTAAAAAAACAGGGGATTTCAGACTAGACTTTTATATTTATAGTTCCGCTGGGACCATTCACTACTTCGGTCTAGATTTATATCAGATTCGTTTTATTGGTCTTATTCATGCTTCGAAACAATTCTCCAACAACAATTTTCTAAAAAATATTTATAAATCCAACTTGAAATCAAATCAAAAATCAAAACACCAAGCTAGTGCTGTAATTCCACTGCACTTATAACTCCAGCACTTGATGCCTAGATCTCCATACCTTTTAGGGCATAGACGGGCACATCTAAGTTGACTGGTCAGGAGGACTCAATATGTCTTATTTCACAGTAGATTAATTATCTTGCTCTGTGAGTAATAGAAAAAAAATGCCGGGTCTCAAAGTTTGCCCGAGTCCCTGTCTTGCGTAGATTTCAAGAGCTGTGTACATGTTGTACATTTTGTAGACGTATAGCATGTGGGTCATAATGGCTCGTCACTTGTTCCGGTTGATAGATCGGCAGGCGGAGATATGTGCTGTTAACAGCACAGCTGATTTGCTTGATATAACACCGGTGACGGACACTGGTAGGAGTGATCAGGTGTTAAAAACAGCACATAATTTCATTGGTAAAACAGCTATCGAAGGATGGCGTTGTTGCTGCTGGTGCACCGTTGGCTGACTTCCAGATGGTGGATGGCATGGAACAGGTTATGTGTGATACTTGGGAAAGACGGCGACGATGACAACGTGGGAAGGTGTATTAGCTGGGCACACTTAAGTGTATTTCCCAAGTCTCCATGCGAGTTTCTTTCTGGGGCTGATGAAGGTAGAACCAGCATATATGAACGCGGTGATGACGACTCTGAATGTGGTCCATGATTCTATAGACGCCTTTTCGGATCGTCTGCTCGCAGAGGACAAGTGTATAGGGTCGCATGTCCGGCAGAGATACAAGTGCGCAGGGCTGATGCAGGTGTTAGTATTTTACAAGAAGAGCACTTCCATATGACTGGGAGTGGGGTGCAGGATGACTCTGTGGTACCAGTGGTAGTGCAAGGGGACAGGTACGTGAGGTTTATGATTCTATAGACGCCTTATTGTATCGTCTACTCGCAGAGGACAAGCGTATAGGATCGCATGTCCGGCAGAATTACAGGTGCGCAGGGCTGATGCAGGTGTTGATACTTTTACAAGAGCGCTTTTATATGACTGGGAGTGGGGTACAGGATGACCCTGTGGTACCAGTGGTAGCGCAAGCGGACAGCTACGCGATAGATCGGACTTTGGCGGTCCTCGGTGACTTAGGATCTCAGTTGAAGAATCAAAGAATGAACACTGAGAAGGACTTACGGAAGCCGCATAAAGATGAGCAGAAGCGGGTTATGCTTGTTACGACCAAACAGCGGAAATTTACTAGGTCCGAGGCCTTACAGGATGGTCACGGTGTCGATTTATCTGATGAGGACACTCATGGCGACTTCAAGGAGCGCTTGAAGAGTATCAAGTGCTTTCGCTGTCACAGATTAGACACATTGCTGCTAACGGCCACAGCAGGGGTACTAGGTGACAGGTCGGTTCGTTGGATGCGGCGGTCGAGGAGAAAGCCCAGGCAGGGAGTATGATCCAAAGGGCAATAGAAGAGGGCACTGAGGTGTACGTCGACTCTGGAGCTACTCCCCGTTTGGTATGGAGCAACGACTGAGGATTGCATGATACATGGGTTTGCCTTACAATGGAGTGGCAGAAATGGGATTGGTCAGACCTTCGGGTGTGTGGTGACTCGTCGGCCTCCTTAAAAACCTGGGGAGGGGGGGGGGGGGGAAAGGTCTATTCAGTGCCACATGGACTTGTTGATAATGATATCTTTACCGTTTGATGCGTATGTCCTGTCAGGGTTGCGTAAGGAGCGTCTGTCACTGATGTGGACGAAACAGGATTGGTTGGCGGTTGTCCGCAGACGCAGGTGAGAGTCTGAAGCTGGGAATGAGGAGCAGACATGGATGCGAGGATCGCCGGGTAAGGGGGCGAAAGCTAGGCGGAAGGAAGTCCGCTACAAGTGCGCGAGCTCAGCGCAACGGTTCCGCAGGACTTGCGACTCAACACACTGCAAGCTCGTTGGGCTTGAGAGTAACCTAAAGGAGCAAGAGCGTAGAAACTATTTTAGGGTTAAGGTTTTATGTTTTGGGGTTTAGCCAGGCTCAGTTAGATACTATGATAATGGACGTTCAGTCCTTGGCATACAAAGCAACGGCACCCCACCTTCATTGTTTTCGACGATATCTGTTTTCGAAATAATGTGGAGAAGCTGAAGGACGGGGCAAAACAGGCTTACAACGTCTATGCCATCAAGGATCCTACGTTTACTGCGGTGGGTTTCAAAACCTTCTGGCAGAAAATATAGGAGAGAAAGCAAAAGGTATTTTTAGTTTTTAATTTTACTTTAATATTCTTATTAAGCTTATTTGGAATGGTGCCTTATATTTTCAGTACCACTGCCCAAGAAGAGAAGGTTGGGGACTGGGATCACGGGAGCGTCAGTTGCGCAATCTCGAAATCTGAGGCAGAAGGTTATTGTGCCATGCCGATTTTCGAGAGGTCAGAGTTTACGCCGTTGTCTATTGATGACTGACAGTGCTGCATTAACTACAAGAAGTCGATGGCATTCTGGATTTCGATATCCAGTGCCCAATAAGCAAGAGTTCATGTCGGCGGTACGAGGTATTAAGTATCAAACTACGGTAGATTTGGGGCAAGGGCTTTGTCAGCTCAAAGTAGCAGAGGGCTCTCGGCACCTGCTGACGTTCTGGACTCCATGGATCAAGCGCAAGTTTGTCGGCATACCGTTTGGTATCAAGCCGGCGTGGTAGATCATTTCGCAGCGGATGAAGCATGCGCTTCAGAGTGTGGATGGCATACAGGCATAGATCAATGATATGGGGGTGAGTGACAGTGACGCCAAGAAACACTAAAGAGCCTCAAAGTTTTTATTGCTGCAAGCAAGAAGCACAACGACAAGCTCCTCTTGAGAAAGTGCAGTTTTGGCTTCTCGGTCTGAGGGTTATAGCTCTGGGCAGAGTGTTGGATGACGATGGTTCTGCCATCTGTGAGCATATATATGATGGAATCTATCCTACTCATGCCATCACCCACAGAGAAGGACTTAATGGCATCATGGGAGCACATGATAGATGACTGCTGGAGTCAATGCATCCTTTATCATTCCCAAATCATGGCACAAATCTCGGATCTCAGCAAGAAGGACATTCCATTTGTTTGGGGGGCGATTCAACAGGAAGCTTCTTGATCGCATCCGGGCTGAGGTGGTCAAGAGGGGGGTTCTGGTTGAACCTGGGTTCGAGCAAAAGCAGGAGATGTATTTTGACGCGTGTGATTCGATAGGTGTAGGCTGGGGATTGTTTGCTCGGCGGGAGATAAAGCTATGTCAGGTAGGCTTCTAGTATTCCACGTTCAGTGCTGTCCCGCTTGGATATCAGATCACTGACAAGAGGCGTGGCTATAGTGTAATGTTTGCACATGTCGTGGCGCATTGTTGAGAGGTGCAAACACACGCTCACAAAAATCACAGTTCACGCTGCACCGGACAAGATGCTCACACGGGATCCGCTATCATACAATTCTACGGTTAAGGGCAGAAGGATGGCCCGGTATACGCAGGTGTTCAGAGACTGTGACATAGTACTCAAGCACATACTAGGAGATTTGAACCCTGTGGCGGGTGTACAGTCGGGTTTAGATTATCACATTGATCCCGTAATGCAGGTGCATGCAGCGCCGGTAGAAGTACGGGTTCATTAGAATGAGCCGCTGGTGGTGTCGCCGAAAACTGAGTCTTACGCGTTAAGTAAGAGCTGGTTCATCAAGTTTTAGAGGACGTTCGGGCCGTTTGATGCGGAAGCTTTGCACATCCGACTAATTATAGGCTAAAACCCTTCTACCTGCCTACTTTGACAAGGGAACTTTCTGCACTGCGCATCTGAGCGGGCACCAGCTGGTACCTCAACCCGAAGTGGCTGGGCCTGGGCAAGGTGGTTGCGAGAATCAGGAGACAAGGCAACGGCCACATTGATTTGTCCGTATGCTCCTGAGGGGAGATGAGGTAAAAAAATGATTCCGCTGCCTTCAGCTGATCCCGTGGTTATTTATCAAACGGATGGGTGTTCCTGAAGTATGGGCATCAGCCCATGTCTGCACCGGAGTGTAAAATGCTAGTGTGTCACATACATGAGTCCAAACAGGTCGCACATACAGCTCGCGCAAGGATTTATGAGAAAAGATCAAGGCCAAGCGTCCTGTCTTCGCGATACTGGCTACGGCGGCAGTAATGCGCGAGGATGAGGTGGTATTATGCCATGGTGCAGGAGAACACAGAAGGTGCTGTGACTCATCCGAGTGGAAAAATGGTTACTTGTGGGCTATCTGATGAGGACGCAGGCATAGCGACAGAGCACACCCCTCTACGGTAGGTACATCTTCCACGCAATCCTGGAGGGAAGCCAGTGGGGTATTTGAGCAGTCGGTGCCGAAAACAGAAGTCCAGCTTAAGGAAGTTGGTGCGCCGCAGGTTGGGGGGTAGTTAGGATCAGAGTACACGCGCTCAGAGTGCCAAGTCCCCGACGAAGCTGACTCGCCGTCGGAGGAATGCAGCCAAGATTGTGGACACGTACCTGTTCGGGACGACATGGACGTTGACGAGCCGAAGGCCAGGAAACCACCTAGTACAGAGGAGCGCACTAAGATAGAGCAGGATCCATGGATGGGCCTATGGAAGACGTGATACGTGAACGTCTGCGGTCAATAAGAAGGTCAGTCTTTGGGGTTGAGATGGTGGGCACATTCATAGAACCGATTGTATGCTACACTCACGAGCTCTCGGTGCATGCGAGTGCCAAGCGACTGGATCAGCCCATGCGCACGCTTTGCGGTTGGTGCGTCATGATGGAGATGTGCACTCATGTGTGCCAGAGTTGCGATGACTGTCAGGCGATCTCTGATGATCTGGGACTGGACAAGCGTTTGCAGCAGCAGCCACGTTACTCTGAAGAAGCCATGTGTGAGCTTAGCATGGACTTTATGGGCTTTGACTTGGTGAGCGGCTAGTCCAAGGTGTTATTGGCAGTGGACACACAGGCTCGCATGATGTTTGCTTTTAGTGTCTTTGGTCCAAATGCAGACGGTCCGTCGGTAGTTCGTTTTATGGAGGAACGAGTACTGGCATGGGGTTCGCCAGCGCATCTAGTTATGAACGCGGATAAGAAGGGGGTTTAAACCCTAAACCCTAAAACCGGACGATGGAGAAACAACGACGAGGCCATGCAGCATCAGGATCAACAACCCAAAGGTCACCGAGGACTGTCCGAAGCAGACGTCATACACGACGAGATCTTGGACAGAGGCTACGTACATACTGGTCGGGGCCATGGAGCTCTTCACTCTCGCCAGTCACTATTGACTAGCTCAGTACACGACCCTATATAAAGCACAATACCGCTGTATCGCAGTTTATCAACGATGGATTCAGCTCAGAGGAGACCTGATAAGTGGCTCCAGCGGTTCACCTCTGGTTACGAGAGGATCTACGCTTCAACAGTGAACTTGTCAGCGCCAGCTTTACCTGCCCTGATTAAGCTGAGCTAGCGCAAGTGGAGCTAACAAATCTGATAAGACATATCAACTTTCTGAGCCGTCAGATAAACTTGGGCGGATTTCCAATGGAAGATACATACATACGTACACACACTCGACACAAACACAGACACAGACACAGAACAGACACAAGACATATATATATAAATATATAATATATAGAACATACCTACTATATATATTAATATATATAGAACATACCAACACACATATATAAATAACACACACAGACACAGACACAGATATATATATATATATATATATTCATATATTACAGCATACATACACACACACACACACATACATACATACATACGTATACACACAGACACACACACACACCATACACACACCACACCACACCACATCACACCACACCACACCACACCACACCACACC
>NW_014040388.1:57344-63918 GCF_001186125.1 Sphaeroforma arctica JP610 | reverse complement strand
ATATATATATATTATTATATATATATATANANACACACACACATATATATATATATATATATATATATATATATATATACATATATATATTTATATCCTTATATATACTCATGTAAATATTTACTTATATATATATATATTATAGGCGGTCATTTTATATAGTGCTTATTCCTTCATAATCATGTTATATGTCATTGCAGCCATTTCCTGCCAGCCTGCAAGGAGGGTGCGCTTGTTGATCTGAAACTGAAGATCGATAAAGAGGAAACTGAAAAGCGTAAAGCGGATTTTGACGCTTTGCAGAGACGCATCCGAGAAGAGGCGCTTACAGGTATGTTTTATCATCGATGAAATGGGTAATAGCTCAGTATTTTAAATTTATATGGTTATTCTGTCATCTAATCGATCCTTGTGTAAGGTATTGTAAGGTTTGATTCTGCATAGCTTTCTGCTCTGAGTGTACATGCTGCCACGATCCACAAAACATACGTTGATACTTATGGAGGAAAGCAACTATGTGTGCGCAGCGGACCTTAGTGCATGGTGTATGTCTTAGAGCGATCTGTCTGTGCTATCCAGTCTTGTCGGCCATAGTCCGGAACTTGTTTACTTCCCGCGACGGATTCACGCGACGGTATAGAAAATCATTATATGTGTTTACTCAGCAGACTCTTTCTGCAACCATGTCATATCTCGTCGTGAGAAGTCCATGCTTTCAGCTTGCACAGCTTCCAATGTTGAGTGTATTGAAATGTTTCGATCAAGACTAACATTGTTGTGTAAAATCCGATCACGTGACCAATCAGATTACTTCGCAAACACATCCACGGCTCTCGCCATCAGCACCGAGATTACCGAGATTTGGCCGCAAAAGATATACTTCTCTACATCAAAGCTACAATACCATCAAATTGTATGTTAATCGTGTGCAAAAGATATTCTCTTCTACATCGAAGCTACAATATCATCAAAAAGTATGATTGTCGTGTGCAAAAGTTATACTTCTCTACATCAAAGCTACAATGACATCGAATAGTATGTTAATCGTGTGCAAAAGATATACTTCTCTACATTAACGCTTCAATATCGTCAAATAGTATGTTAATCGTGTGTAAAAGATATACTTCTCTACATTAACACTGTAATATCATCAAATAGTATGTTATTCGTGTGCAAAAGGTATATTTCTCTACATCAACGCTGCAATATCATCAAATAGTATGTTAATCGTGTGCAAAAGATAAAATTCACTACATCAACGCTGCAATATCATCAAATAGTATGTTAATCGTGTACAAAAGATATACTCTTCTACATCAACGCTGCAGTATCATCAAATAGTATGATAGTTGTGTCCTAAGGTTGATAATCTATGCTGCGTGTATTGAAATAATCTCATACATTGCGGCCCAGTGTGCGACTACCCTCGACCTCCTTACTGACTGTGAGAGAGTCCGTATGCTGATACGTTTTTCATGAATGGCCTGTTATAGCAAGTTGAGCTATCGGATACAACAGAATGCATACGCCACACTATGTCCCAAGGAGGACAATGTATACTCCGGGCAAGGTCACAGCCCTCGCATGTTACCGTCTATTGCTTTGAGATTCATGGCTCATCAAAAGGGCACGCGGCGATATTTACAAGGCGTTTCCTGTTTAGCACTGGCTGTATGATTTAATGGTAGACGAATGTGTACAGGTTCGAGTCTGCATACATATACATATGCGTGTATGTGTGCAGTGGTTGGGAATACAATCACGAGCCAATTTCTGTGTACAGCTACAATCCGCTAGACATGTGATGTAGAGCGAGATCTCGATGCGATTGTACACTCTATATCACCCACTAGCAGCACTAGCGGATTGTTGTCTGTACATGTCCACTTATTCAAGCCCGTTCCGCCAATGGAAGGTCCGGGGCTTAACCACAACCACTCCATTCTTAATTCTTAACCCTCAGCCATTAGAAAAACTTAATGTCTCGAAGATACTCATGGTCCTAGATGTGGATGGGTTGGGAGATGTGCCTGAGGACGTACAGCTGTTGCACATCCGGTTAGAGGAGGGCTCGCGCAGTATCAGCCGATACTTCAATGAAGTGGTGGCCTTCGTCAGTATGTGGACTGATCTCGTTCGTGTGCATGTATGTATTTCATATATGACGATGTAATCTATCAATTTAATCTGAGCTGCAGCACAGCCGGATAGCGAAGACTGCTCGTACCATCGAGGGTACTTCCATGAGGTGGTGGCATGTGTTAGTAGGGTGCAATGATTCCTACACTGAGCAGTTCGCTCGATACAGACATGCACATCTCTAATTCCCGATACCTCTGGTTAACACCTGCAGAAGAAGTACTAGATAGCCCTGGCAAGTCCATCCTGATGTGTGGCTTGACCGATGCCATCGCTTGCTTGGCGGCTGCTGTGATCATCACAGAAAGGAAAATCCGATTGGCCCCCACAATTGCACACATCCGCAAGCGCTTACCCGGAGTTGCGCCGAACTTTGGTATGTGATCGTCGACTATGCCCTAGTCTTCCTTGGTGCGTACTATCAACTAGGGTCGTGTGTTGATGTGCCTGACCAGTTGATGATGAACGCTGTTCCACGTGACGCTGATATGTTGTATGTGATGAGCGGGGGACATAAGTGTACAGCATGCAAGTTGTTCGGCTATGGATTCACATGCTGCGAATGGGCTGTCTTCGCCGCAACGTGTGATTGCATCGTGTGCAACTGCATGTGAGCCCAACCTCTGGCTAGTCATTCGGCTCGGAATGCGTTCTCGCCATAAGACATGTGATATCGTCGTATAGTCAATGAATGTTGTATGCCAACAAAGCTCGTTATACGGTCGGCGTACCATGAGCATGGTGGTCTTATGTGTGTACACAGTCTAGATAGTAATTCATCCTGCACACCTAATCTAAGCTGTCTTCAATAATTGCTCGTCAATGACAGCGTACATTTCCGAGCTCACGAACTATGAGAATGAGATTTTCGATGTGAAGGATTCGGCCTTCCTGGCCAAGTACGTGATGGAAACACTCCCCGGGTGGGATGCTACACTCGAAGATGTGCAGAAAGCTCTGGAAGCGAACAAGAACGACGTGGCAAAGGCTATGGATGTGCTTTGCCCATCCACAAAGCAATAGAATAGACCTGTGCATTCTAGCATGAAGCACGCTTGGCCCTCTAATAAATGGCGGGGTGCTGTAGACCCGTGTATACATTAAATGTGGGCAATCCAACTTATTGATATACATAGTGGTAACGGTTCAAACGCGGATATCACACGCCGAGTGATCAGAAGTAGTGTCCCGACCCAACATGCAGAAGGAGAGTGCAACGTGTGCGTGTATCTTTATATCTGGCCAGAACAGTCGAGCTTCTTATATAGACATACAAACTCAAGCCGATCACATAGCTAATCAATTTGCAAGCGTTCGGTCGAATAACGAACCAATACCGCACCAGCATCACAAACTGTGTGCACATATCCGAAAGAGAGTGCCAAGCAATTGTACACGAATCTGATTTCAATTATCCGATACTTGCTGCATCTTTTCTCTTGCGGCCGCGGCCCTTAGATTTATAATATTTGTATATTTATATAGCAGCCAGAATATGCAATTCTTGTCCATCTCTATATTTGCGAACATGATGAGATCCTGAAGTAGACTAGGATGCGTACAGGCGTTTCTGCTGGATGCAACAACTCGTTGAATCGTGGACCTGAACTCCTAACAGTCCTTAGCAACCAGTGGGCATTAGCTCGCCCCGAAGAACAGCCAGTTGCGAACGAGCCAATAAATATAATCGAGGGACAAATCAATTTTATTCTGTTGCTAAAATTTCAGTGTGAGAGGTCAGCTGTCAGCACTTTTCCCTTCATCGATCGACAATGCGATTGTCATCATACCAGGGCTTCGGAAGTGGCCAATAAAAGCCCAGAGCTTGACCTTCCCGCACCTTGTGTTTCTCAAAAAGCGGTACCTGCAATTCGAAATCAGTCTCATAAGTCTCATAATCCTCGTCTAGCAAGAAACAACCAACATCTGCCGGCACGCGTAGAACTCGTAGACTGGGGAACATAGACTCTACATTGTTTAGGAAATTTATATGATCCTTCCTCTCGGTCCCTTCAATGGTTAGTTCTCTCAACAAAGTATGTTCGAATTCGGTTTCGTCGAAGTTAAATTCCAATGCTAGACCCTTTACTCTGAGTGTTCCTAGGCGGATCATTTTCGTTAAAAGCCTAAAGAAAACATCATCCAATTCATCCACTGAACGCAGAAAACATTTGTCCATGCGGAAATTGAAATGGAATATACCTGCCGCTCACTCTGCAGTCAACAGATCCTCCAAACCTCTATATATCGCGTACTGATCAAGGCCATACCAATCCAATATTAGCGTGGTCAGGTTCGGCAGATGACTGTTGGCAATATAAACGGAGCCGGTCGCTACAAACTCTTGAAGTTGCGGATAATACAGTGTCCCACGCAAAGACTCAAACGCAATAGAACGATCGTTTAGATACCGAGTTCTCAGTGACGGGCAACGTTCCCAATCTCGCGCGTACGTCGGGTTGTTTGGCCGTGGTCTCGTATCACTATGAAGCACACTTAACGATGCGTTAGCCAAGCCAGATACACTGATTATAACGCACTCGAGGTGTTCGAGACTTGTCAAAGCATCAATTGTACGTGGGTTTGTTATCTCACTTACATATAATCGTTTGAGATATAGACTCGCCAGAGAGCAATCAATGGTACAACTCGACAGAACAGACAGTTCCCTAGTAGACCATTATCTTCCATTAGTGTGATCGGTAGATCTAAGTATCTCAGTGTCTCTGAAATATACATACATATATATATATATATATATGAGTATATGGACACGTAAATTATTTTATTAATAATTAATTGGTTCTGCTGTGCGAACCTGCAATGATACATACGTATCATGTCGACAAGAGGAGATATTTCGCTATTGGTACCACGAATTGTACTAATGATGACATGTTTGTGGGCACCTTCCCACAAATGGAGACAACCGTTATCGGTAACATATCAACAAAGAGGTCAATTTTATCCTGCGGTAGAATTATGTTACTAGCAAGTAGGTTCGACAGTCTAGGTACAGCAACAGCCAAATCGTACACCTCTTCCAACGTGTCGATGTAAAAATCGGTGATGTCTAACGTTTTTAAGTAGGGATAACCAGACAGAAAATCGATTGCTTCATCAATTGTACTATCATACAGCTTTCCCACGTCTCCAATAACTTCATCCTCCTTGTAGACAGCATCAGGTACCACTCTCCAATTTCGCTTGTCGTGAGCAACATGATACATCGCCCTACACACTAACCGTGTCTCATAAATAGTCTCTGGGGGAAGATACTCGTATATTCTGCTGACAGCATCTGGGGGCAAGACATGTCATTAGCCACCACAGGCTTGGCTATGTTTTTACAAGAGACAAGCCTAAAGGCAGCCCATCAGCTGATCAACACAAGATGGCCCGTGACGTGACTGATGTCCAGGGACACACGCCCAGAGCCGAAATTACGCGCCAAATGCACTTCGGCTTTTCTTTGCCTTTTGCGGAATGCAAATTTTCCCGAGAGGGCCGAGAGCGTTAAGAGGACGTCAATACTCAATACAGTGTATCCTCAATTTAAAAAAAATAACAAACAAATAAATAGAGATAAATTGAGCTTCAAATATATTTGCCTCGTGCTCCCGAGGCAGACTTAAAAACGCCACTGTATAAATACACAAGCGCTATATCCATTTAGGTACATAGTGATGCTTAGAGTTGCGCGAAGTGCCTTCTCCACGGGTACAGTGAGACGTATGCCACAGTTTGTAGTTGTTGCCTACGATGGCAAGGATGAGGGTGCGTTGGATCGAAGAATGGCAGTCCGGGGAGACCACTTAGAAGGAGCGATGAAGCTCAAGAAGGTTGGACCTAAGACGTTGTATTGTGTCCCAGTTCGGGATTCCATTATAATCGATATGTTTTGTGCGAATTGTTCGAATTCTTTGAAAGTGAAAAACTTCTCGCCAACAGTTAACACTGACTGAATTTAACTTGTCAGGCAGGACACCTAATTTCGGGCGGGGCGCTGTTAGACTCAAATGGGAAGATGATGGGATCTATGATGTAAGTCTATTTGATGTACTGTGCGGAACATTCGTTGCATCAGTTTGAATTGGCACTTAACCCATTTACGAAGGGTCTCTCGTCATATTCTCAGAGCGTTTGCAGGACAGTTACTAAATCTTTATATTGTTATTTTTCTTTTAGGACTGTCGAGTTTGCGTCAGAGCAAGAACTCAGAAAGGTGAGTTGGAAAGCTGTTATGATTTTCTAACACATGTATAAGTTTATATGCAGGATATATATCTGCAATCTGTATAATGGTTAGCTCTTGATCAGCGTACTTAAGTACAAGTCAACATATATGTGTGTTTCACCGTGCTCGCCCACACCCACACCCACACACCCACGTGTACACACACATATATATATATAGATATATATATATATATAA
>NW_014040388.1:35394-43415 GCF_001186125.1 Sphaeroforma arctica JP610 | reverse complement strand
ATACTGCAGCGCTGTGAAGTTCTCTGAGACTATACTGTAGCGCTGTGAAGTTCTATGAGACTATACTGTAGCGCTGTGAAGTTCTCTGTGACCATACTGTAGCGTTGTGAAGTTCGCTGTGACCATACTGCAGCGCTGGGAAGTTCGTTGAGACCATACTGTAGCGCTGTGAAGTTCTCTGAGACTATACTGTAACGCTGTGAAGTTCTCTGAGACCATACTGCAGCGCTGTGAAGTTCGCTGAGACCATACTGTAGCGCCGTGTACGCTGACTTTCTCGACGGGATACTTATCTACCATTAACACGCATACGCGTTTTCACACCTGCACTGACGCCAACAAGCACTCGTTTTCCATGTCTTGTGTCCCCAATGGCCTACAGGCTTTGCTCATAGTTATGGTCTACATTTGGCGACCCCCTTACCTACAAAGTCGAACAATTAACTTAAACCTAACACATAACCCACAACCGTTTAATATTTCTGTTGTTGTTCCGGTTTTCGTAGTTTCCTGACAGGTACCATAGTATTTAACCGTGGTTTATGAATCTGTTGTCATTCACCTTTTCGCGACACCCTTTCGACTATTCGTACTTTATGCCTTAAGCACTCAGCGTCTTCTCTAAAAGCACATGATTAACGGGTCGAGTTTTGCGTGTTCTACGCCCAGAGTGTACATTTTCCGCCTTCCATTCAGAATGGATATAATGTTGACGATTGCTTACTCGTGAGTTCAGAGCACAGAAAATTAGTTCTTTGTATTTTCAGGGAGCACAAGCGTTTTTGTTTGTGCCACTGATCGAAGTACATACTCTTGTATTTATCTTCTGGTTTATTCAGGAGCGGATAGTGAGCTGGGACGCGAATAAAGGCGAAGAGTAGTGTTATGGTGTTTTGGTGTGTTCATTACATCGCAGTTGCGTGTGAGATACCGGTTGCTCTTAGGGAGGACCCTATCGACCACGCATACACTGAACTGATACTTATAGGGGTATGCAGATACCCATACATGGTAATCTTCAACCCTTTATTAATATGTTAAACTCTGAACCTATTTTATCAAATCACCATATAAACTCAGTTGACTCGATCGTTCGGAATAAATAAGGCATGAGGTGCCGTATCATCCTCTCTAAGGCTGGCATCGATCGACGAAACGGGGATATAAGCATACATCTCGCACATGGAATTGTCCCAGCATCCAGGCCAAGAACCGCTCCAGCCCCAGTCCATAACCTCCGTGTGGGACTGACCCATATTTGCGCTGGTCAGTGTACCAGTAGTACGCGGTGGGGTCAATGCCTTCGCGTTTGTAGCCCTCCATCAATTCGTCAAAGTCCCAGATACGCATAGACCCGCCCACAATTTCACCGACGTTGGGCATGAGCAGATCAACACTCTGTGGATAGGTAGTAGAGAGAGGTGAGTTAGGGTATGTGATCCTGGCAGGGATATCATAACACGGCCATAGCAGGCGCCACTATCAAGCACAGGGACGACGAAGCGAGCGGGAAGAATTGGCTGTGGTGTACAGTGGTAGTCATGCGAGAGTGGTGCAGTGCAGGCAGGTGCTCGGTTATTAACACCTGCCTTCAATGACTTCAGAAGCCAACTCACTATTCGTGTATTCTCGTAACCTGGCAACGTGTGCGCTCAGCTATCTTCCGGGGAAGATAAAAACACTACCCTATACTAGCACGAACGATACTCCGAGGAAGATATGTTGACGTACATACATGACGAACCAATACAAATACTTGCAGTGCAATTAATATTACACAGCCGTTCTATGGTTAAGTCCATGCAGGTAAAACAATGCGAACAACCATTTGGCACACCGTGTGGTGCACGACCACTCACCTCAGTCAATCGAGGGTCGTCTTTGCATCGCATCATGTAGAAGGACTTGATCTCAGTGGGGAACTTGGTCAGCAGAATGGGGACGCCGATTTGGTCCGTCATGGTTCGCTCAGCCAACTCGGGAATGTCCTGGTAACGCACAGAAAGGGCGAGGAAGAGATGAGCGTCTGACTGACAACCATGTAAACATACTTCAAATGCTCATGTACGTGCACGTGCTGTAGCGGTTTCACATAGGAAGAACATCTCGGAAACGCCGCAATAGTGCGCGCTAGTAGGCTCATCCCCAGCACGGGTAGTCAACTCCAACCTCCCAGATCAAGGAGGACTGTGTACAGACAGACCCACACTCCTATATGCATACGTAGAGCAGACACAGACGAAGACCACACATAAACATAAGCACCTGTATATACACACACACCATTCCGAATTCGTAGTGAGTGCCTTCGGGCGTCATTATGTTGTTCTCACGGCAGTACTCTATCGCATCGCTGTATGTCATGCGCTTGAAGGGCCGTGTAGGTGCTTTGAACTCGGGGTTGATGTCGCGAATAAGCTCTCCTCCAGGACCAGCCAGTGCACGGTCTACGGTATCACACACAAGGTCTTCAATGGTGTTCAGCAAATCGTTGAAGTCAATGAACGCTCGCTCAGCCTCGACGTGGACGAACCTGGAAGTGTGTAGTGATAGAGTGGATCATTATACCAATACACACACATATATATATATATATACAAATGTATGTATAAATGAAACTGTAATCGTGTACTACTACTCTGACAAAAAACCATTCAACGTGTGATGCAAGAAGTGCACACCGTTGCTAAGTCACATAAACATAATCAGTACTGTATAAGACCGACTAATCAGATTCCCACGTAAGAACAAAATCCGCGCCAAAGGCCAAGGCATCATTCAACTAACACTATATAAACTCCTAAGAAGAAACGCATCTTTTCATTCTTATAACACTATAGATACGCTTCTATGAGAACACATGAACTTTTCATCCATGTAACACTACAGTTAAAACTTTTATGAGAAGACATACTTTTCATTCAAGTAACACTAGAGATAAACTTCTATGAGAAGACATAAAATTCTCATTCCTGTATCAAACATACTCTGCCAAATGCCGTCTTGTGCGACTCTTCTCCGCGCGGTAGGATTGAGTCATGCAGAACACATCGCCCACTGACGGCAAACAGGTCTCCAGATACAGCTGTGAAGACTGTATGCGTATTGAGAGGGATGGTTGAAATAGTATGTGTTCAGTTGGAAGTTCGACACCATACGCCGTGGTAGGAGTTGATAGGCTTTATATGCAGTCATACGGAACACAGAGGCTGAGTCGCGTACTGTCTGCAGGTAACATCGTGCTGTGTCGCAGCACATAACACTCTTGTCAGAGATAGCCAGTTCCTACCACACGCACCCGCCAGTTTCAGATGGACCAGGAATCAATCCTCTCGAAAGTCTTCCCCCCCAAATACCCACCCACTAACCTGAGTCAAGTACGCCTCCTGCCCGTAGTAGTCGAACTTAAACAAAGTGGCGCCACCCTCACACTGGTTCTGCACCAGCGTGGGGGGGGTCACCTCGACGTATCCGTTGTGTTCAAAGTGACTGCGGAAAGCACGAGTGATCTCACAACGAGCTCGCAGAATCTTGGACGACTTCTCTCCGCGGATGAGAAGATGTCTGCCGATGCGTGGCGAAGCGATAGATACGGAACGTGAGAACGTTACAAAGAGAGCGAGAGGATCCCCTCCCACGAGTGTAGTATATGCTTAAAAAAGCCACGCAGCCAGCAGGGCATTGTGTGAAGTGTGGAACAGTCTTGATTCAACCCACCCACCCACCCACCCACCCACTCACCCACCCACCCACTATATATATATATATACAATTTGATTCATTTTACTACGGTGCTTTGGTATGTAGGGAACAGAGGACAGTGCAAACTGCAAAATTGTGAAGCTGTTTTCGACTAAATTTTGCACAATAGAAATGTAATTAATCTGGTAATGCCTATATACAGCCTTCTGGTCCATACAAGGCTATGGATCGCTCGCCGAGAGTATATCGTCATCGTATTTCTCGTCGTAAAGTACGTGTCGACAATATGAAGCACACATCCAACTCACAAACAGCCTCACGTACGTATGAATGCAGCAATGCCCCATAAAAGGGACTCTTCAACAAGATAGTCACAAGGGAGCAGAAGCAGCCCTAATTGGGCAACCAGAATCACACACCCATACGCCGAAGCCTGTACATAAACACACCCATACGCCGAAGCCTGTACATAAACACACCCATACGCCGAAGCCTGTACATAAACACACCCATACGCCTAAGCCTGTACATAAACACACACTCATTCGCCTAAGCCTGTACATAAACACACAAACCCCTACGCTTAAGCCTGTACTTAAACACACACACCCATACGCCTAAGCCTGTACATAAACACACACCCCCCTACGCCTAAGCCTGTACATAAACACCCACACCCACACGCCTAAGCCTGTCCATAACACACACACCCCTACGCCTAAGCCTGTCCATAAAAACACACCCACACGCCTAATCCTGTCCATAAACACACACATATCATAGTATCTCCCCCCACGAGGTACCATACCTGTTGTCCAGTTTCTGGTCGACGTTAGATTCAGCGTTGATCACAAAGTCGTATCCTCCCGCAGGGGCCGCAGCCAGCACTTCCCAGAAGTCGACCGACAATTCGTGACCTCCTGGGGCGTTCTTGCCCTCAGGCACAACGTTTAGAGTCCCGTAGAGAGTGACAGACGTCTCGGTGCTGAGAAGAACGGCCTCCTTGACGCGACACTATCGATGGGACGGATGGTACGGTGGGGTGAGAGGGCAGCCAGAGTAGCAGGCGCAGCGAATGACGGGCAGCAGTCGTGCGCCCAGGGAAGATGTACGAAGCGTTGGTATACAGAATAGTATGTATAGTATATTGTATGTGTGTGTTATGATGAGTGCAGATATGAATTTTGTAAGCTGGCAACAGGTACTTCTTCAGGCACTCTGCCGAGCATACACTGGACGATATTTCGTCGCATCGTCCGACAAAAACCGTTGCGCAGTGGATGAGTGCCTTCGTACCTCCCCACATGCAGCCTATGCCTGTGTATTATCTATTGTGCTAGGCTTGCACCCTAAGCATGTCAGAACAAATGAACACAACAAACACCGACACCACAGAGCAGCTCGCGTTCCAGGGCAGACACAGTGCGTAAGAGGGCACAACTTCATAGTCACCCGCCCAAGTTTATGCATAACAGCCGAATCAGCATTTTCACGACATCCTGAAACAAGGCAATACTAGGCAATGCTGTAGCAAGGCATTACTAGTCAATGCTGTAGCAAGGCAATACTAGTCAATGCTGTACCAAGGCATTACTAATCAACCTTGTACCAAGGCAATACTAGTCAATCCTGTACCAAGGCATTACTATTCAATCCTGTACTAAGACATTACTGTTCGATGGGCCGTACCATAGTACACCCAAGCTGCAATGCACAGGAGACTATACCAATACTAATATACATTCCAACGCATGCCAGACACTTCAATGCGAACCACTTGGGCAAATAAAACGGCACATTTAACCTGATGCAAAGCATATACGAAGCTGCACAGTCAGGCTTAAACACAACACATACTAGATCTCCCGTGAGAACACACTGCAGGAATCCGGTGCCATCTCGGAGCACAATGAACATCATGCCCTTGCCCTGACGACGCATGTGGTGCACCCACCCACTCACTACCACGCGCTCGCCTCGGTGGGATTCCAGCTTGCGGATAATGGACTATTAAAGAGGAATGGAGGCATAGGTGGTGTAAATGAGAAGTAAAAAATAGGGATTCATGAGTGGTTCCAGTGTTAGAACAAAAGTTTAAGTTTTTTTTTTGTAAACACCGGATATATAGGCGAGTGGATGCGAATCGGTGCATATGTGAGATTGATAGCGAGTACTGCGTCTGATTCTCCGGGGAATCGCACCATGTGCCACTCACCATGATCAATCTTAGCATATGCAAGAACATGTTTCATAATCCAACTGTCCTGGTCACATAGACACCAGTTTACACGTATACTCGCACATATGACTATAACGACAGCTATCTCAGATCAACATGCTCCTATCGACATAAGTAAGTAAGGACATCTTAAACATAGAGTCATACCTTGGACGCCTTAGGTAGCGACTCATCCAATACAATGCTGTAATTTTCCGCATCGGCTAGCGACGCCGCAACAGCCGCCTCCTCCGCTGCCTAATATATGTACAGAATAGGACATACATGGCAGACGATTGAACATCGTGTGTGTGTGTGTGTACATGTGATTCTCGTATATGAACAGAATAGGACATACATGGCAGACGAGTCAACATCGCGCGTGTGTGTGTACATGTGATTCTCGCCATTGATTGTTCTCTATAGACGTGCTTTGCTGTACGCTGCAATATGATTGGGACACAAAGCGCGCAGCAGAGGCAAGTCACTGCAGCACCTCAAATCGAGTACACGCTTGCGCTTATGCATACGAGAAGGAGGCCACCGTAACAGCACTTACCGCAGCCTTCTTTGCCGTCTCAATCCGTTTCAGGTGCGTTTGGTATGCCTTGAGCCCTTTCTTGTACTGAGACTTAGAGATGGGCTCATATCTGTCAACATATGAACATAGAAGGTGTCATGAGGCACTGTATGGCAATGTGATAGTAGGTGTTTGCGCGCCCTTACATATCGCTCATTGGCTGCGTTTCAAACAAAATACAAACTACATCAGTGCGAGACTGGTACAACAAGTCTTGCTAATTCATCAAGCAAACTCTACTAAAAATAACTAGCTTGTGTTCCGTTGTGTATTAGAAGTCTTGGCTACCCTGAGCCAGGGCCGACAGCACGGTTGCGCATGCATTCGTTATATGTACGCGCAACTCAGTCGACGTCACAGCAAGTCCCACGACCACACACCACAGCACTGATACGAAACCCAAAGATAAACATAAACCAGAAATAAAGCATAACATCTGAACTGACATACCGCACACCAACCTCCTCGCAGTCCACGAATACATTGACAGGGTTTCCAGCAGCAAGGATAAACGCCTTTAGAGGGGTCTTAAATGGCACTCGTTCAGTTCCGTCTCCATCTTCATCGTTGCCAGTCTTTTCCGATGTGTACACATCTGCAACGGAATGTAAAGGAGCATAAATGAGCGATGGGGACTTCATTTGCGCATTCGAGTGACAGAAGATATATCAAGTTTATGGATAGCTCAAATTGTTGCAGGGCTTACTATATATCGATGCTATGCATATTATTATAGAAATTACATTACATACGTACATTCATATATACATAAAATAATATACAAATTACATTACGTACATTCATATATACATAAAATAGTATGCAAATTACATTACGTAGATTCATACATACATAAATAATATACAAATTACATTACGTACATTCATATATACATAAAATAATATGCAAATTACATTACGTAGATTCATACATACATAAATAATATACAAATTACATTACGTAAATTCATATATACATAAATAATAATATACAAATTACATTACGTACATTCATATATACATAAAATATGCACTAATCACTTTACACAAGTATGAGTGTACATTTTCAAATACATCTGTTTCTATATCTCAATGCTATGCATATTATTATGAAAAAGCGCAATACGTACATTGATATATACATAAAATATGCACTAATCACTATACAAGTATAAGTGTACATTTTCAAATGCATCTCTGTTTCAGTAAACCTTGATATAAAACTGCGACAACATATATACAACTGTGATTCTCATTTAGAAGCATAGATATATATATATAAATATAATTATATATATATATATATACGCACTAGCTTAATGTATGTAAAATTTATAAATTAATATATATATATATATATATATATGTAATTCAACACATAAGAATATAAAAAATAGTGTGTGTATGTAAGCATATATATAATTGAATGTATGCGTGTGCGTTTTTATGTATGTATAGAAATATAATATATTTAATAATATATATAAACATACATAGATACATGCCTTGATAGATATAACTA
>NW_014040388.1:32395-34062 GCF_001186125.1 Sphaeroforma arctica JP610 | reverse complement strand
TGTGTGTGTGTGTGTGTGTGTGTGTGTGTGTGTGTGTGTGTGTGTGGTGTGTGTAGTATATATATATATATATATATATATATATATATAGTATATATATTGTACGTAGATATTTACATTATTATAACCAATACGATATAATAAATAAAATGTTGCTCGGGCACACACCGATCGCCGCGACGGGCTCAGTATTCTGGTCCGACATGGTGTTTGTGCGTCCGGTGACTACCTGGTTACTGTTTTACAGCTGAATCATGTTGTTTATCACGTATTCAAAGCCAAATCGATAATTCATTTGAAACCATGCGGCAAATATTTCGATGAGGTTCGGTACTTAATCATAACCCATAAACAAGGATCTGGACTATTTTTTAGGTTTTCTTCTTCTACTCTACTGTCCCGTTCGTCTGGGTTCAGGAATCAGGGCAGACGACTTCCTCGAAGGCTCGAATCCTCGCCTTCGGGCTTCGGCTTCCGAAGAATGGATTTTATATTAATATTTTGCTATAAAAAAAATCACTATCCCAATTGCGTCATCGATTTACAGGGAAGATTGGATTCTAAATTACTGAGTCACTGATATATGATAAAAAGTCATTTTTATTGGACTATGGTCATTTTTAATTATTTTGGTTTGCCCACATGGATATTTGCAAAAGAATTTCAAAAACAGGCTGAAGACTTGAAAAGTTGAAGGCTGAAGGCTGCCTGAAGCAGTGAAGCCTGAAGGTACTCAAAAGTCCCTCTGGGGGCTGGGACTCCTGGGAGGCAGGGTCCGGCGGCCAGAGTCCCAGAGTTCCAGAGTCCCAAGGATCATTCACTGTGAACTTTTGTGTGTGTGTAGTGTGAACGACTGCACCGAACGTCTCGAGAACTCCACTTCAACTGAAGTCTGAACGGAATTTACTATTTTTAGGACTTTTATAGGTGTGATTGTTTTCTTTTGTTCGTAAATACGTATATTATTTTGTGGAAATAAAACAACAGAACCCTCGCAAAAAAGGTTTATCAGTATTTCTTGTTAAAAAATTGCTATAGTTTCAGTCTGTTAGAGTATATTTTACTGTACTCTTTGTGATTGGATTATAAATGTTCAAATTGATTTGATAGGACCAATATGATCCGTTCTTAAGATAGCAACTTAAACCCAAATTGTAAATCTGCTCATAAACGGATATTAAGAGTAAAGGTGGCTCGAAGACAATATTGAAGTCGACAAATTTAAATATTACTAAATATTATTACACATGGAAAATATATTTATTTTTATATGATCCAATTCGTTAAAACTTAAAAGTTGTCGAGTCGCCTCAAGCTCGCGTCAACAGTCATCGAAATTCGAAACGAATGCCTCTTAAAAATTGAAAGGGGGCCATGGCACGAGTCACCGCAGCATCCTCTTGGAAGTTCATTGGTTGAAAATGGAAATCCTGAATATCGATCGGACGATTAGCCTGCTGCGTGTGTAAGTGAGGAGTTCTCGCACGAAGAGACAATTTTAAGGTGATGGAGGTCAAAGCAACCAAGTACTGATAACTGATAAGAGTAGACACTACTAGAGAGAGAGAAAGTGCACCTCATGTCGCTAATTTGATACTAGCACCCATACACCTACAAATACAAAGACCCCCTTTTAACATAATGTTGATATGTATACAAATATATAG
>NW_014040388.1:28813-32375 GCF_001186125.1 Sphaeroforma arctica JP610 | reverse complement strand
TACACTCGTGGAGATCTCTGGAAGCGCATTGAACAACAAGCACACAACCTAAGTGTTGCAGGTTTTACAGCAATGTGGATGCCTCCAGCACAAAAATGCTCCGAGGGCAGAGATGACACCGGATATGCAGTTTATGATATGTATGATCTAGGCGAATTTAACCAAAAGGGCACGGTGCGAACCAAGTATGGTAAGTAGGTTTTCATATTAAGTAGTATTGGTATGAGAACGGGTTGCACTATGGAGTAGAGACGCTGTGAATTTTGTCACTCCCTACTCTGACATCATAGTTAGTGAGTTGCACAAACAATTTCATCTTTGCTGATGTGTTTTAGAAACGAGTCCGTCTATGTGGGATATGCGCAATATTGCACGGTAGAGTACTGTGAAGCCCCGCCCTTATATGCAACATTCTAAATATCTGATCAAAAGTAGTACTGGAAATCGGCTACTGGTCCCGAAAATCACAACCTCGTGATGTGTTTGCTGATGTGCACCTTTCTTAAATACATGGCATAGGTACCAAACGAGAATATGTGGATGCCGTGGCTGCTCTGCGTAAATCTGGTATCCACGCTTACGCCGATATCGTTTTCAATCACCGATTGGGTGGAGATTGTAAGTACGCCTATGGTTATTCTCGCGTTATAATTGCTTTCCGTGTCACTCGTTTTAGACATCCCACATGTACACTATTTACCATATATTTGCCTTGCATAAGAAATCTAGAATGGATATTTGATTTACTGAAACTAATCCTCAGATTCAAATGCAACCCCTTGTTCATCACGTCGCACATTGTAGGTGAAGAAATCACTATGGCAACACCATACACAAATCATGACCGTCTGACTCCTGATGGTGATGCAAAGGAGATTAAAGCGTGGACACACTTTAACTTTTCTGGTAGAAAGAACACGTACTCAGCTTTTAAATGGCACTGGTGGCATTTCAATGCCGTGGACTGCGATTCGAATGACTATACTGACGATCGCATTTTTCTGTTCGAGGGGAAGTTGTTTGACGATGATGTGGATGAGGAGTATGGCAACTATGACTATCTGATGTAGGTCTTACAACACTGTCCGACAAATCAAATAGCTAGTTCTAAAAGTGATCCCCGCTGTTTGTCAAGAATCGGATGATTTCCAAAGATTGATATACCGACATATATCCACATTACTCACCATCTATTTGCTAATATTTTCAGGGGGTGTGATATCGATTTTGATCACAGTGAAGTACGACAGGAACTCGACGACTGGGGCAAATGGTTTCTAAACACTACGAGTATTGACGGCTTCCGCTTGGACGCTGTCAAGCACATACCAGCCAAATATTTTCCCAGGTGGCTTGAGGCTATGAGTCAATATAAAGGTGAACATATGTTTGCGGTAGGAGAGTACTGGGATGCAGATATCACGAAATTACACCGATATATAGACCAGACACAAGGACGTATCTCCCTATTCGATGTTCCTTTACATTTTAACTTATCCGAAGCCAGTATTTCGGGGTCCAAATTTGATATGCGGACTATTTTCGATGGGACTCTAGTGCAGTTGTTTCCGGCGTTAGCCTGCACATTCGTAGACAACCACGATACACAACCCCTACAGGAGCTAGACTCCGTTGTATTACCATGGTTCAAACCACTGGCGTATGCCCTGATCTTGTTGCGACAAGACGGCTATCCGTGCGTTTTCGAGGCAGACTATAACGGGGCCGAATATGAGGACAAGGGCGAGCACGTGCATCTGCCATCCCACCGATACCTGATAGAAAAGTTCATGTACGCGCGTAAGCACTTCAGCTACGGCGCACAGTACGACTACATTGATCATGAGGATGTGATAGGCTGGACATCTGTGGGCAGTGAGTCGCATCCGGGTGCCATGGCTGTGCTGGTGAGCAATGGGCCGGGTGGTTGGAAGTATATGGAGGTTGGAACGCCGAACACCAAATTCGTCGATATAACAGGTATGAACTAAGCACACGCCACCTTCTATGCGAAACTGGTGTATGTGTAAGCGTGTGTACTTAAGTGGTAAATAGCAATGTGTTGTCTAGACTGGCGCACCCTAACTACATTCACAAGAAACACTGGGCATATTCTTTATCATAGGTGACTTCAATCGAGCACACCAATTGCATTGCTTATGTATACACGTGTATCCGAATCGGCTACTTTCATCTCATATTATTAACCACACAACCTCTACTGTCTATCAGGTCACATCACCGACACAGTCACCACAGACGCCTACGGGTGGGGTCGCTGGCGATGCGAAGGGGGGTCTGTATCCGTATGGCTGGAATTAGACAGGACTCTGGCAGAACACCGTCCGGTACACTTACGACCGCACAGTGGTACAAAAGACACAGGAACACTTGCTACTATCATGAACGTATTTAGTAGAAGCATCAGCGAATTTAAGAAGTATGTGCTTAAGCATGGGGCGAGTGCGATCAAACGCTGTGCCAATATGATCGAGAGGAGGATGTTGTTGATGCTGCATCCTAATCCTCAAACACAATCGACGTAGTCCATACGAGTACGTTATGTATAAACGTACCAACCAGCACGTTTCTTAATTCATAAGCATCGACACACAAGATGCAAACCGGAAGCCAATAAAGTAATAAGCACGCATCGCGCCCCAATCCGGTGTTTGTCTCGCAAAACCTGTGTTCATATGCTATTCCTGAAAGCACACGCTTGACTGAACGAGGTCGAGAGAAGGGTGCGGCAACGGGGGGGTTTTTGTTGTTGTTGGAAATCACTATATATAACCGACGTTCAGAGGTTTATGCATAACAGTGACCACCCAACACCTCGGCAACGCGGTGTTTAAACTATAAAGAAGAAGTAGACGCCTCTGAACACTCGTTTCATGATTTCTAGCACTATGCACGTACCATCAAACAATACGCATGGCTATGTGAAATGCGAAGATGTCGCCCTTACTTTAAAAACCCGGGTGTTTTTTTTTGAATATTCATTGTGTTTGTGCTGACTGTTATCTGAATTAAGCTACGGGAAATAATTCAGTAAAGCAAGGAAGCGACACACTTACGAAACAGTGCCGTTTCCTACACCTTTCAGTATTGCGATACCTTGTCGCGCGACTAGTTTATTTCAATGACCCGTTCTGTACTGTCCCCTATATTCCATGGGTGCAAATCAGAAATATGCGAATGGCAGTCTAAAAATAGTTGTCAGGTCTGACTCGAGTATCGCGCAAGGTGATCTGGATGGCAAAGAGAGAAGTAGTCGGTGAGACTGTTGCTTCGGAGTCGTGATATCTCAAAGCATGTAATGGTGCTTCACGGCATGTTTAGTGGTGGCAAACGAGATAGCCGAAGGTGATCAAAGTAGGCACAGGAAATGAAAGAACTTTCAAATGTGGGGACTAGAGAAGGTTCAGAGCAGTTACAAAAAGAAGGTGTGACTCATGAAATGAAACGCGTATATCCACTCAGTTTCGAAAAACGCATATATATATATATATATATATATATATATATATATATATATAATATATATATATATATATATATA
>NW_014040388.1:26645-28793 GCF_001186125.1 Sphaeroforma arctica JP610 | reverse complement strand
TAAATACCATATGTATATATATATATATATATATATAAAATATATATATATATATATATAAAATATATATATATATATGAAATTATACATACGCATAGACAATCGTTTGCATTCGCATAGAGAATCCAGGTACACCGTACATACATTCATCTAAATTCTCATCCAAAACCACACCAGATCTCACAAAGCTACGACAATTCGCATACCTTCTCCTGTCGGGCGACCTTCTTGATGGCGTCGATGGTTTCGGTGTCGTCAACCAAATACGAGTCAGCTTCTTCGGCCTGCTTGCGCAGCTGTAGGACCTGCTTCTTCTTCTTCTTGGCGTCTTTCTGGTCACGATGCTGTTGCACACAGGCGAGCGAACAGTGTAGTTATTGAGTACGTGGGATGCACGTACTCGACGATGGTGCTAACACGTGTGAAGGATGTGTGATGAAACATGTGCAGGTGTGTATGATCTTGTACACCATAGGGTGTTGTTGGACGCGTCATAAAGGAATGACCCGTGAACGTGCATGCCCATGTATATGCCGTGGATTATAGGTGCCATGTATATCCCGTATATGCTGCTGCTACCGTCATAGCAATGACACAATAATGGAATGTATTGTTCTACATATTGACACTGCTGAAACCCACGGGCCACTGTTACACACAGGGAAGACGTCTTATCGAGGATCTGTCACCATGTAAACCGTGGCATGCCCAGGCACACATAAGGACCAAGTATATCACAGTGTATGTGTTTCTAAGCGCCAAAGGTGTGCGCTGCGGTTGAATTGAGGCTGATGTGCAATACCCTGTCACGGGAATGCTTGCAAGCAACAGAAGTTAACCACCTGCACGATTGCGTCTCGGCGCACATGTGCTGATGATGATAGCAGCCGATGTTCATGGTTCAAAGCGATAGGACAATGCAGGCTTGTGTATAGGTATGGACGGATCCGGGTTTACGAATGTGCACAACATAAAATACGGCCACGTGCTAGAAGGACGCCAAACTCACTTTCCATGTGACGGGTCACAGAATAACAAGTCGGTTGATGATTATGTGTTACACATGTTTAAAGTAGCAATACACTTACCTTTCTCGCCTTCTCATGGATGGAATAGCGCTCACGCTCAACTAACTCTGTCTCAGCTGACATCAATTTTCTATGTTGATGGGTGTGAAAGTACGATCAGATACCACAGAGCGAAGCTATCAGGCTGTTAACATTGTTGAGACAACTTCAATGCCAGAAGAAGATCCCCAACTCACATGAGGGAGATGATCACAGCAAAGACAGGTTTGCATCCTACAGGATTAAACCACTGAAACATAAGGTACACACACTAGTATGCTGTCACCATGTGGGAGTCAAGGATTGTCACGGAACGCCAGAAAGGCCAGCACTCACAAGGGTAGAAAACCACAGCACACATTGCCATGATCACAGCCTATCCGATACCCCCCCATGGGAACTAGGGGATACAACAACGTGCTGATGAAATACATCGAAACGACTACGCTCCCATGGGATTGTATGCAAAACCATAGCATGTGGATATCATGGGGTCCTCGGCTGGTCTGAGGTTCCATATGAACAACCACCAGTAATGCCGACAATGTTCGCAACTATATCATGGTTTAGTCGGCCGACGTAAATCCTACGCAGAGGCTCAGAGTGGCTACAATATGTGCACTTGCTAAGTGTGGGGCGACACGCAGGCAAGACCACACTATACAACCAGTGCTTACCTGTTCACTTCCAACATCATTTCTTTCTCTCTGCGGTAAGCTGCCACACGCTTGCTCTCCTTTATTCTCATTTCTGAGAATGAAAAGGGTAAGAAGTTTCATAGACGTAATGTGAGCAGCGTGTAGCAATAAAGTGCGACATATGTGCTAGAAAAAAGACACCTAGGGTGTGCCAAACTGCATTTCGAGCCACTGATATGCGGTATGACATAAACATACTCATCCAACGATCACATATGCGACAAGTACTCACTGAGTAGCATATACACTGTCCGAAGCGAAAATGAACAATTTGCAGAACAATATATGAAAGTAGATGGCTGAACAGACGACGACGTACATTTAATATAACGGACAGGAGAAAGTCTGCATAAAGAGCAGATCAATATACTTTATATAATATA
>NW_014040388.1:20595-24899 GCF_001186125.1 Sphaeroforma arctica JP610 | reverse complement strand
CATAAACTACGTGTAAGACTATAAAATATACACACCCTCGTCGGCTTTAGCTCGTGCCAATTTCTCAGCAGCGAATTCCGTAGCCCATCTCTTTCGCAGCACAGTCATCTGCTCTTTGTAACTCTGCTTAGCACTATTGTAGTAGTTGTGTGGGAAAGTTTGCACTTGCACGTGTAGCTTCCCTGCTTTCGATAGCTTCATACTTTTCATAGGTTCGACGCCAGCAGGGATTCTGGATCTGACTCTTTCGTCGGGATGCACTATATATTGCACCACATTTCTACTGGAAGTATTGGTGCGCAATTGTATCCGCATGAGCGGTGCTGTATGTCCTTGACACAATATTGCTCTGAGTCTTAGCATAATGCCACAGTATTCAAGTGTCTGTGTAAGACTGAAGAGAATGACACTGTTAATAGTGAGTATGTATTCGAATCTATGCAGCGTGTGCCCGTGACACTGCGTACAAAAGTATTTCCTTTTCCTGGATACCGATGATTTGGTCTGTTTCATATACTCTAAACTATGTATTAGAACTTCAAATTTCCATGGCCGGTAACTTTATCCCATGCAATTCTATTTTTAGCTTTTGTTGTGGTGACTGGGCCACTCGGGTCTTAGGGCCACTCGGGTCTTGGGGACTGGGGTGGTGTTGACGACAAAGTCACAAATTATTATCAGTAAACATTCTTTGTCTTTTTTTTTAAACACTTGGAAAAAAACGACCAAATACTGATGTTGACTATTTGTTGCAGACTTGCACGAGTTGCAGCCAACAAATTCACAATTTCACCCGTCAGAGGTCTTGATCAGTTCTGATGTAGGTCCTGCCGGCTCATTAGCAATCCATTTCCTGCCGGGGCAATTCATTTCCTGCCGGGATAGTGTATTCTGGTCTCTTTTTTTAGTGGCGCTATTTAGTCAATAAAATTATCATTTTGCAACTGTTCGTCGGTGGCGTTCTTGCCGTCGTAGCCTATAGCATTCTCATTTGCAACAACTATAGATAGCGACGCTATTATCTTATCATACGTAGTCGAATATCTTTGGCCAATGCCTCAGGTCTTGAGTACACAAATGGGCACAGCGAGTCAGAAATACATAAAATATGCTATGGTTTTTGAACCAGTGAAAGCTGCGTACGCGATATTCGATAACACAAGCTCATAATGACAAAAGCCCCCGAAATAATTAAACTCTGCTTTCCTACACAACCACCTATTTTAGCGACTAAAGCCAGTCCTGTGATGAGTATTCCCCTCCCACATTCCTGATACTACATAAATGAAAACAGTATACCGCTTTACTTTATGGGTCAACTTAGGTATCATACCAAACCGATAGTTTTGTACCGACATAAAAAAACAAAGTAGATTAATCATGTTTTATTTTTGGCTGCCATCAGCTATAATATGTGCCAAATTTTGGTGTTCTCGATTCGTTTACTGACACTCGTTTTTCCATATATTGTGAATTATGCTGCTATTCTAAGTCATTGTTAATTATTTGTGTACCGGTATATTGTTATAGAGTTTGTGATAGGTGAAGATCTGTCCATAAACCCATTTACGCAGTTGGTAGCGCAGGCCTCTTCGTGAAGAAAGACGTTTTCTTCTTGAACATCGATGATATCGAAGATAGCGAATTCGAAGAATTGTTGCCTCTTGATAGCTTCTTAGTCAAATCGGGCAGACTTCGTTCCAGGCTGAACTGTACTGTGGCACTTGTCGCGAGTGCTAGTCTGTTAATCAAATGCGTCGCGGCTACATCGTTCGCCCCTTCAGCAGTCAGTTGTTGTAAAGTAAATAAACTCTCAGGGAATTGTGTTGCGCAGTACAATCTATGAAAGTATGAAATCAAACTTTCGGTGTCCTTGAGACGCACCAGTACACTGCCACTCTCGTCATTTGCCCCCGGAGCCAATCCGAACCTACGCTCTCTTCTATGTGAATCGAAAACAATCACTCCACTTTTTCCCAGGAAGGCAACCATCGTTGAGTGCTTATGCACAGTCAGCACGTACACAGTGACCTCGTTTTTGTTCACAACTAACGATCTGACCGCGTCCGCTATATCCATACCGTAGTCTTTGCCACAAAGTTGTCCCCAAAGGCAGGAAGGCGCTGCGCGGGCCGGACTTTCTTCTAGGTTGCAGATTTCATCAACCGCGGCCATATTCTGTACCATACCCTTCGAGTTTCTGGACTCGTTAATGTCTATCCAGTTTCCTTGTAGTTTGCACCCCTCTTCAATCAACGTACGCACACTCTCTTCTGTAGCAAACGCCTTGGCTGAACCCTCGCCCAGTGTTAGCAATACTGAACCAGCCAAAACTGCAATTGAAGTGCAGGCATATTTGGCACCAGAGTGTATGTCTACGAAGTCGTACTGTGTTGTAGGAAACATACTAATATTACTACCGCGCTCATCAAATTTTAAGGCAGAGCCTTTCTTACTCATCATCATATTTTCCTAAGAGTGAGGTATCACACAGTCGATTAATATAATTTCTCAATACGTGATTCCTATTATTACGACTCAGACTTGTTTATAGTGCAGACGAAATTCGGTGTGAGAACAGTTTTGAATGAAACCTACAAACCAAATTTTGGTCAGAGCCACCTGCAATAGATGATCACTTTTTGAGATGTATTCGTGCGCTAATACCTGTATTGCAGTATTGATGACAGGCAGTGTTTGAGAATCTTTAAGTTGGTTTCAGTGATTTTAAACAATGTGTGTACCAAGCTGCAACTAGTATGTAACTTGTATAAATATGTATGTGCATGTACGTATTTTAAAATATATATATATTATAGGCATTTGGTATGTAAATATTATAAATAATAATTTGAAATTTCGAACCATGCTCCGAACAACAAAAATGAAATTTTTTCCAATAAATATTTTGATTTTCTAGAAGAAGAAAAAAACTAAAGTATATAACAATAAACTCATAAAGAGCTTATGTCCGTCGTCACTACTCACTACTCACTCTCTATTGTTTATTTAGTAGGGACTAGAGAGACGTCAGTTTGACACACGGTCACGGAGTCACGGACTCAACGAACTCACGGGCTCGCACTCTCACTGTCTCACAGACTCGCGCGGTTGACGATCCTCAAAATCCAGTCCTCCTCATGGACTTTTTTTCCGACCACGAGCCCACGGCTCACGGCTCACGCACCACGGCAGATCACGGGCCACGAGCCACGGGCCAACGGTCCTACCACGATTCACGGGTCACATATTACTACAGAGCCGCGGGCCCGCAGCGACTCACAGCACGATTCCAAGCGCGAACAAGATTATGGTTTCCTACTGGATTTCTTTCCCTCCCCCGGTCGAATCACCCCAATCCCCCGGTCCCCGCCCCCCAAGCAAAAAAAAACTCTGTGAGCTGGGGTGGGGCGTGGGCGCGTGGGCGCGTGTTGGCCTGACGGCTGACAGATACTGACAGGCTGACACCTGATGGCTGATGGTGACAATTTTATAATTTGTTGTTATTTTACTAAAATAATTTATAATAAAAAACAATTCGAATGCTGAAGATGTATTTAGAGGGGGTTTTTTTTAGAAGGCTATGTACATAGATATGGTGTTTGTTTTTAGAAGAAGGCTATGTATGGCTATGGTAAAGATTGGTAAGTTTTTTTTTAAACAAAATATTAGTGATTATTTAGCCCTTTCAGTCCTCGACGGCTCTCAACCAGACCAAGAGTGTGGGCTCAGGGCTGCGTGGCTCAGCGGTTATTTAGCCCCTGCTTTTAAAGTAGCTCAGGTCTCTTTACACTCCTGGGTCTGGCTGGCCTGGATGCTATTTAAAAAAAAGGTTCCTATTTAGTCCTCAGTCCTCACTCCCTCCTCACTCCTCACATCTTCACTCTCCACTGTCCTCAGCCGTTAGACCTAAGTCCTAAGACTCAGACGCAGTACAGCTCAAACTCGGACCTTTTTATTGTGGTACAATAAGGTACATACATAGACTCGATATTTGTTTTTAAAAAATGTGTCTTTTCCTGTGTGTTGTGCTTGGATCTCTCTCTCTCTGGAGTCTGGGGTAGGGAACCGACTAGCGCGAGGTAGAAACCCTCGACACAATATTTTACTGGGTTGCCCCCGGCACCCCGGGCCCCCACGGCCCACTGCCTAATGTGTTTTTTTTTAAGTTGAAAGTTGGAACTGTACCTCAAGCCCTATAAAAAAATACCGGATTGTCTGAGTTCTGGACTTCGTTCTGACACAATATAATTATTTTTTCGAAACGATATTCTATTGGTTTACTGAACGCTAATAAAATTCTG
>NW_014040388.1:14011-18838 GCF_001186125.1 Sphaeroforma arctica JP610 | reverse complement strand
ATATAGATGAATACGTATATGTATATGTATATGTATATGTATATATGTATATGTATATGTATATGTATATTTATATATATATATATGTGTAAATAAATACGTAGATATTTGTTAAAAAGTGAGAATTGAATCTGTGCCCAAAAAGGCATTATCTTAGATAGTCACACATCCTTTCCACTGTGCTACTGATGCTGTAGAAGTTTTGAAAAATAATTATATAAACTAAATTTTGATATTGGGTGGCAGGCAAGAGCGTCAGATTTAGTGGTGGCAGGCGAGAGTCGCAGTGATAGTGGTCGCAAAACCCGGTCATAATAATAAATACCCTACTGTTGACTAAAAAACTCTATATATGTAGTCTACACTCTACAGTATAAATACAATCTACAGACTACACTCTACTGTCTACACTCAAGAGTCCAGAGAGAGAGAGAGAGACTCTCTCTAATAGTATTTTTGTCTCTCAGAGACTCACAATAGGTCTCTACTACTAGTCCACTATTTACTGGTATTTTTGTTTTTATTTATTAGGCCCTGTTCTGCAACTCAACATGAAAATGTCAATTTTTGAAAAAGTACATTTTAGACCGGTTTTATATTTTAAGATTTTCATTTTAATTAAAATGGGTACAACATCATTCTCAAAAATATTTGAGTTCCTTATATACTTTTGAAAAACGGCCATTATTTCCAACCGTCGATTTTTACGCCAACGGCAGCTTTTTTACGTAAACATCCAAAAATAGAAAGAGCAAAAACGAAACCGCGCCATTTCTCAAAACGCGCCATGTATCGTTTTGTTCGTGCTGCTAACTGTTGAGATTTTTCGTTTCATTATCGTTAGAATATATGTATAGTCGTATTCTGCAAGTGTCACACCATTTATCAGCCACAATGAGTGCAAACCCATCTCACGCGCCTAGATCCATGGATTCTCTTGTAGAGGAGGATGAGGTCACTGGGACTGAATCGGCTGAAGATTTGTCTGACGTGGCTGATCAAAATAGCCATATATCTACATTTCACATTGTCATTGTGCACATTATTTCCATGCACGTTACTTTTCATAATTCGTATAGCAACGCGCCCTTTTCCACGAAAGAACGAATCATATTACATAGTGATCAACCATACATATCGCCGATTCTATTTTTGAAAGAGTATTTGTACAGTTTCAAAAGAAATTTTATGTGAATTCAAAGAAATGGTCATTCCTTTTTACAAAAACAGCTTTTGAAACTTTTGTAAAAAAGCGATTATAGATGTTCAAAAAAGGTGATTTTGGAAGTATGGACATTATTCAAGTTTGAGTTGCAATACGATTTTTTGAGAAGTTGCCCATTTTGAATTTTGAAAAATGCTCTTTTTTGCAAAAAAAAAAAATGAACATTTTCGTCGAAAATGGCAGTAATATTGAGTTACAGAACAGGGCCTTAGTAAATAGCTAAAAAGAGACAACTCTCTCTACTAGTCTATAAATACTAGCTCTCTGCTCTACACAGAGAGAGAGAGCGAGACAGTAGACAATACTAAATTAGTGTAAATCTTCCAAGAAATAGCTTTTATCTAGACTGAAAATATATTGATGATGCACGATTCTATTTTTATATTTTATGCGTGTGTGCGTAAAACATCGTAAATTTGACCTATAACCTTTAAAAGCTGAAAGCTGATAGGCACGATAAGTAACTATGGTGGAAAAGCGGGCATCTAACAGGCACGAGGACGAACCGAAGAAGAAAGTGAAGTACACAGACGCGTGTGCATGTGGTATAAGAAACTGTATCAAGCCAGGTGACGGGATTATATCATTACCTAAAGCACTAAAACCACATATAGAACAGCATATCAAAAAGGCAGACGTCGATGTTAGATGCTGGCAAAACCCTACGGCTACACCAGAAATAGTACAGGCTTTGCTTGACAAGCGTGGCGGGAAAGGGCAGAAGAATCATGCGCCCGCTAATGCCAAGCATTTCAAGCGAAGTGAGATTACGTTTAAAGGTGACTACAAAATATTTGCAAACCCAGGTGCAATACCGTTTAAAGAGTTTCAATGGGACAAAGACTACCAGCTTGAATGTGTGACTAAGTTGACCACGATAACTGGTGGTGTTATCAAGTGTATATGTACATTGGGTGAGGACGAATGTGGAGAGAATATAAAGTTTCATAGTGGGCATGAGTTGCCGCGAAACAAGAAGAGAGCGAATATGTTTGTCAGAAAAGTTGTGTTGGATGCTAAACTTATTAAGCAGTACAACAAACAAATAAATGATGCGACTAGTGGTTGCAACTTGTTTATTCACAGGCGACATTTTACTAGTGATCATTACGCCGATACGGGCAAGAGCGTCATACTTAAAAGCGATGCCGTACCATCGTTCCATGTGAACTTAGATGTGATTTCACAAACTCGAGCATGCCCAGAAGAGAAGAAGGCGATAGGGAGTCTAGTATGTGTACAATATAACATTGCTACTAGCAGTGGAAAGTCAAAGATGAAGAATGACATTATGACCACTTCCAAAGCTAGTGACATCTTAACACCGCTATTACATGAACAGAGAAACCGTATACGTGCATAGTAAAGAAAACAGCAATACTCTGAGGGATTGTGAGGCTTGGACATTGCCTATATATAATCCATCAGTACTGTTTTCGCCGAAGGGATTTTATTTAGTGTTTCGTTGTCGCTCTATTAGAAACTATGGTATGTTTCACTGGGGCGAATTCGAGAGACTCATAAGATCCTATCTTTAGAAGAAGAAAATAGAAGAAGAAAAATACTCCTGATGTCCATAGTTATTGCACTAGCCAATAACTTGCCACTTATCAAGAATTAGCGACTTAGCCTTCATCAGACTGGCACATTTGGTTGGCTCAACGGAAGATTAATTAAGTAACGCAAATAGTCCTTAGAAACTTATGTTCGGTTGAGCCATCTCGCTACCGAAGCATTCAGATATAAATAGATTTGGAAAGTAAACATAATTCTATTAATAGAACTAGACCAAATATTATGTTTGATATTTTACTGGGGCCTTTTAATGGCCTTGTCTAAATATTTGATATGTAAAATGGAAAAGGTATTTAATTAATAAAAAACGTTAAGACCCATTTAAGAGTTTACGTACTTTTAAGAGTACGTTTTACTTAATATTAAGAGTACGTTTATATTACAAGATTATAATGTGGAGGCCCGGCTTTTACACAGCTCCCACCCAGCTTTGAGACCCAGGAGAAGCAAGTTGCTCACTCAAGCTGATTATGGGTCAAAAAAGCGAGAAAGGAAAACGAGTCGAAAACATTAAGTAGCATAACGTATAGTTAATGTTTCTCAGGCGGAGAAGTTGAGCGTTCTCGGTTACCCTGTGAGTTTTAAGTTTAGGTCCAGTAGGTCCGTGGTGGTCGACTGGACGTTTCTTACGCTTCAATGTTTTTGGAACATACGAAGGATGAGTAGTAAAGCTCGGGATAAACGCTGCTGGTAGGTAATTTTTAACTTCCGTGCCTTCAGACGATGGGAACAAGCTATCTTTTTCAGCCTGTGACTTATGTAGGAGTTTATGCCATTTTCTGTTAAAGGCCTTTAAATAGTCCTGATTGTCAAAAGCATCTGAAGTCAACTCAGCGATTGTACCGTCTATATAGCGTGTACGATAGTATGTATATCCTCCTTTATCCGTTCTCCATATTATACCTTTGGATTCGGAGCGGTCAAGAGGTGCAGTAGAATTATGTCTTCTTGCGTAGTCGGAATCCTACTAGGGATATTATTATTTATTTCAAAAATGGCAAGTATGTATGATACAATGTATGAACATATGGTATGGCTCTCATAGTCGCTTTAGTGGTTCAGGAAAGATTGATGGGAAGAAGTGGTCAGTAAATTCCCGTTTGAAGCTTGGACCAAGTGAGTCGACAATGAAAGATATGTGCTGGGTCGATTCGGGCCGGTGTTGACAAAGCACTGTTACTATCGAATGTTCCATCTATTCGCTTGCTGACCTACTAAGTAGAATATCCACCTCTGTGGTACTGGGTCTGCGCCGTGTAGTGCCGCGGAATGGGTTAGTGTGGAGTACGAAATACCGAGAAGGACCAGGTTATCCGTCATAATCCGGTCGAGAAGCGAGGATGGGGGTAAGCCAATGCTGCACCAGACCACGGATGAATTTGGTATGTGTTGGCTGGCCTGGATCAGAAGTATCATAGTCGGAACCAACAAGCGCGATGATTTAGTTTGAACCGATATTTGGAAGTGGTACGTCAACCGCGTGATTAGCCGGGGTATGGAGAACATCTGTTGATGTGTCAGGGACGGGTGAGGGTACGGTGGTTTTTCAACATGCTGGATAAAAGATCCAAGGTGTTCGTGGAAGGTCCAGATACCGTGGAAGTCGTGGCACTCCTGTAATTGCTGAAGGAGGTCGGGGCTAATGGGCGGCAGTTTTGGGCCTACCAGAATGCGTCGAATCAGTTGTTAGATGCAGGTAAAGTGGCTGGTAATGAACTTGTGGCTACCGGGGCAGACAGGGCAGAGACAGCCGTCGGTGCGGTAGTCGAGCAGTAGACTAGAAGCAGCGATTGAAGCTGTCGTGTCTGGCTGTGTCTCGGTTTTGAGGTTGGCGGTTTACCCATAACCAGTTGGTAGTAGTATTGGCGCCGGGCTATTGCCGCGATCTCCTTGTTGGGCCAACGTTTTGTTGAGTTCTTCCTGATGTCGTCACAGCGTTGGCAGAGGGCTACATGGTCGGGTGTACGCCCGCCCGTGGCTTTGTGTACAGTTTTCAGGTGAGCATAGATACTGTAAGGGAGGATACA
>NW_014040388.1:0-11789 GCF_001186125.1 Sphaeroforma arctica JP610 | reverse complement strand
TTCCGTCTATATCTTTCCAACAATGTGCAAACGCTCCACCCCTGTCATCGTCGGTGTAGTAGCGTGGCAAATGGTGATCCTGTTGCGAAGCAAAGACATCGACATTATTCTCACCCATAATCCGTTGCGCTTGCTCAAAGTAATCTGGAAACAGTTGCGAACATTCTGCATATAGTACCTCCGGGTCCTCAGTCTCAACAGTTCCCTCATGAAGCCTAGACCACGCGTCTGGTAGCACGTTCTTTATACCCGGGATGTGCGAGATAGTGAAATTGAAAGGCGCTATAATGTGATGCCATCGTTGTAGCATCGGATTCGGCTTTAGCTGTGTGTTCATATACACCAAAGCCTTGTGATCAGTCAACACTGAAAAGCGTTGACCTTCGAGATGATCCCGGAAGTGTGTGAGACCGTATACCAAGGCCAATAATTCCTTCATGGGTGTTGCGGTGTTGCGGTGTTGCGTAATTGCGCTGTGCTGCGTTGAGGGTCTTGCTGAAGAACATTACGTATTGCTTCTTCCCTTCTATGGTCTGGAACAATGCACCTCCAATACCGTAGTCGCTTGCATCCGTCTCGAGTTGTAAAGGTACTTCGTCGACGGGAAATTTCAATACTACTGCCTCAACTATGGCTTGCTTCATGGCTTCTCAAGCTTGCTGGTGTCTCTGTTCCCACCTGTCTCCAATGATTTCCTTAGGCCTCAGTCTTACGAATTCCCGGAGTGGGGCAACTACCTCTGCAAAGTTTGGTAGGTGCTCGTGAAGAAAGTTGGCTAATCCCAAGGCCGATGCAATGTCAATGTCTTTCAATGTCTTTCTTGAAGGCCTCCCACGTATAGCCTTAAGCCAGGCATAAGATCCTGGCCTACGATCGCGTATTTTGATGTGTTTACTACATCCGTCATCTAACCAAGCTTTAACCTGTTCTCGTACGACCTGCTCATGGCGCCATGCAACATAGTTACGTGTAGGATACTTCAGCTTCGAAAATTCTACTCTCGTCAGGTCTAAACTAACGTATCCGTTATTGAATTTGAACTTAGCCCAGTCAGTGATCCGAATCTTGTCATTCTCGAAAATCGAGTCCTGGAGTTTCTCTGTGAAGTGAGGGATCATTTCTTTCACAGTCTTCGAATGTTTATACACCGGTTTCAACAGGTTGTTGTCCGACTGATTCTTATGTGGTTCAATGTTAGTAGGTAAACCCGTAATTGTGATACCTAGTGACAATAAATCACTCATACCTACTATGAGATCATAGCCAGGTGAGGTGTTACATATGACTGCCTTAGCAACTGTAGTACGTTGGTCTGTCAATGTAAACTTAAGATCGATTGCCACTTCTCTATAAGTGATTTCTCTTTCATCAGCCAGTTTCAACATAGTTGGCTCTGACTTACGGGTTACGTCTGTCATCTTACAGAATCTAGAGGATATACATGAAAATTGCGAGCCCGGATCCAACAACGCTTTTATTTCATGCCCGTTAACTCGTATATATAGGATTACACGCTCGTCTTGAGGTGCGTCCTTTTGTCGTAGTGACAAGACCTGGTATGTTTGTCACATAACTTCAACCTTTTGTTGCACCTTGCATGTATGCTTGTGGTAACCTCCAGCCCCGGTACAGTCGGCACACTTCGCGATAAAGTGCTTACACTTGTCTGTGTGCCTTCCATTCCATTTGGCATTCGGCTCATATTGGGTCATTCGCCAATTGCAATCAGTCTCACTACAATTCTTGACCTCCCTTCTGCCGGCGGTCCATTTCTGGCGGTCTGGTTACCCTTAGGGGTGACATTGTTCTTGTTGCCTTCAGAACCATTAGTATTTTTGTTCTTATTGCCACCCTTGTCACCCCCTTTGTTCACCTTCTGACCTCCATTAGTAGACTGAGAGTCTCGACTATTGCCTGATCCCCCGGTGAGATTGCCGCTGACCTTCTTCTGAGCATTAGTGACTTTCACCACGGAACTAGGGCGTTTGGTAAACATCTGATCCGCTCTCGAGTAAAATTCAGCCCAGGTTAAGTCCGCTACCTTCATTATGCCGTAGGTAGGTCCCTCAATGGAGATCTCTCGTACCTTGTCCGGGTAAGATTGATCATATCAGCGTACAGAATCTCTTGATCTCTCCTATGCAGGTTTGACCAAAAGATTGTCTGTACCCATAGTACACACACGGATAGCTTGTCAGGTGACATCTCCTGAGTCTGGGCCCGTGACATGTGTGTGACCAACTCTAAGAAATAGTGGGACACCGGCGTGCCTTCTTCCGGTGGTATCATAATCGATACAAGCAATTCTGGTCGAGGGTCCGTCGAAAATAAGTGGACAATCATCTCACTCTGCTCTTTCCACGTTTTTAGCTTAGTGATCGCTTGTTTCGCCTTCTCTAACTTGTTGTACTTGTAAGAGGACGGTTTAAAGCTCTGCTGCGCTGCTTCGAACCATAGATTCTTCCGTAGATTGGCTGTAAGCATAATCTGCCCAAACTCTTTCAAAGACCTAGATAACAACGCCAGACTGCTAGTATCGATTGGATCCTTTCGGTTCTTTCGATCAGATCTGTATGTCGTTGGTAGTTTACCTATGCCCTTTATAAACTTCTTGCCTTCCACAGCTCTTGGTCTGGAAGTGCGTAGCCAATGTCATGTATAGACTAGCGGCATAAATCCTACCTAGATCCATCGCCTCGAGTGAAGCAGCCTCAGCTTTGTTCATTTAAACAGTGAATTCAGCAATTTTCAAATCACTACTGGAGTGATCTGATCTCTTTTCTACTAACTGCATCTGACCATACAGTCAATTGTCTGCCTCATCTTTTGATCCATCGATCTGTTCTATGTATAAAGACGTATCTGATGGGGCCGCATCTTGTGTCGTCGTTGGGATAGCTGCTGGGGGCGAACTGTCTCCCAATGATGACAAAGATGTTCTAGCTTCCGCCTGATCAGGTTTAGGCTCTTCGGTCGGGTTGTCCTTCGGAACCACCTCTGGGGCATTCTGTGGACTGCCTTCCGGTGGTGGATTTGGTACAGGCACCTGTTCAGATGCCATTTGCGACATTGCTGTTGCGTCCAATCCAGGTGAAGATTGAGCCTCGGATGATGAAGATCGGATTCTGTTTGCCTCTCCATTGTCTGACAACATCTTAAATGCCAATAAGGCTTGATAGAGTGCCAAATGGTTCGATATCAAATCGGGAATGTCTCCAAGAAGATCCCGAATTGCGTACCAACTTAAGTGTGCAAAACTTCCATCTCTCCTAGTTCCGAATACCTTCGGTAGTATCTTTCGAAACTGACGAAAAAGTTTGCGTGCCTGCTTACCTTCGTCAGTCTTCATTGCTACTAGCCGATTGTAATATTTAGAATCTCTAAACAAATCGAGCCCAAACTTTCTTAGCGCTGCATTCACTATATACTTCGGTGAGATTGTATCATCCGGCTTGGTCTTCACTACATCCGGAAAGTACGTTCCATACGTGATACGAAACACCCATGCCCGGTTGGCTCGCTGTCGGATCAACTCTCGTTGACCCTCCTCCTGGATATCAATCTGAGTCTGGTATGGATGGCCCAGATCAAAGTTCTGTCGCCAAGCCGGTCGGAGTGGTGTTTTGGGTAAACGCAGGAATTGTGAATCCAGCCTGGTGTCCGAATCGTCGTCCTGACGATGAAGTGTATGGTCCACATCATCCGGACCTATATCCACGAAACGCAGTTGTTCCTCTGTTACGGTGATTTGGGGCTGATCCAACAGTGTTTGTGCTATTGGCACATCCTCCGAGTCATCCTCTCTTGATTCACTATGACCTTGATCCTTCGCTGCGGCTTGCTTTTTCTTCCACTGCTTGTGTAAAAGCCGGGCCTCCACATTAGAATCTTGTAATATAATCGTACTCAGTTTTCTTAAATGGTTTTCAACGGTTTTATTAAATAATACCTTTTCCATTTTACATATCAGATATTTGGATAAGGCCATTAAAAGGCCCCAGTAAAATACCAAACATAAGATTTGGTTTAGTTATATTAATAGAATTATATTTACTTTCCAAATCTATTTATATCTGAAAACTTCGGTAGCGAGATGGCTCAACCGAACATAGGTTTCTAAGGACTATTAGCGTTGCTTAGTTTATCCTCCGTTGAGCCAACCAGATGTGCCAGTCTGATGAAGGCGAAGTCGGTAATTATTGATAAGTGGCAAGTTATTGGTTAATGCAATAACTATGGACATCAGGAGTATTTTTCTTTTTTCTATTCTTTTTCTTTTCTTTTCTAAGATAGGATTTTATGAGTCTCTCGGATTTGCCCCAACGAAACATACCATAGTTTCTAATAGAGCGACAACGAAACACTAAATAAAATCCCTTCGGCGAAAACAGTACTGAGAGGATTATATATAGGCAATGTCTCAGCCTCACAATCCCTCAGAGTATTGCTGTTTTCACGAGGCATACCTAACTTTACTAAAAGACTCATTTCGTTTATTTATTTTTGAATCTAACTATACTTAGACTTAACCTAAGCGTTTAATTACTCTAAGGCGCTAATATCGCCTTAATAGACCGAATCTTTCACATTTTAAAGTTAGCAAAGGTATTAACTACTTAGACTACTTAAACGTAAAGGTAGATAACTACCACGAAATATTTCCTAAGCACAGTCATTCCTTAGGAGAATAAGACTGAAGTCATAAGTTAAGATTATGACAAAGAAAGACAATACGCCTGCAAAGAAACGCAAAGTTGAACGTAAAAGGATGGAAAGAGAAGTCGCAAGCGCTGCAGCAGCTACCGCTGCCGCAGAAGCAACCACCGCTGCTACCGATGCGTTTAACCGCACCGTAGCCGAAGCACTTGCCTCCGACAATAATAGTCAGGACAATGCCTCGGATAAGGACGTAGCCACTCCGATTAAGGAGACTACTCCTACAGATAGAGCCCGAGGGCCAACTATTGCCTCAACTTCAAAGCTTGCATTTACGAAGCCAAGAAGTGAGACAAGGGACACGTCTCAAGACGCCCCAACCAATTCTTCTGACGAAACTCAGAAAGAAAAGTTCCCAATTATAGGCGACAAAAACGAATCTCAGAAGGTACCTATACCGGAACCAGAAGAGGAGGCAAGCTCAAGTGGCAAACTCGAATCTACATCCGAGACCACTGAGCCAACGTACATAAGTAAGTTAACTACTGAAAACACTGACCTTAAGAATCAGTTAGCCACCCTTATGAAAGGCGAACTCAAACCACTCACCTAATTTTAGCAGATGATAAAACTCCTAAATGTGATACAATGGCCAAAGATGTTAAAATCTCCCTGGCCGATGATAGAAATATCACTACCCAAGCTGTGATCGTTAAGATGTCACAAAAGTACGACATTATAGTCGGAATGAGCGATTTGCTCACGTTAGGGATAACCGTAACAGGCATACCCAACAACATAGATCCATTAAAGGATCAGTAAGACGATAATTGTCTAAAACCATATACACCACCATCGGACACAGTCAAGGAATTTATTTCTGGCTTTGCCGATAAGATAATGGATCTTATATTAGTAAATAAGAATATAAAAATAACCGACTGGGCGAAATTCCGCTTCAACGACGGATACGTCAGCCTTGACTTAACCAAGGTAGACTTTACTAAGCTCAAATGTCCTTCAAGAAACTATGTTTCTTGGAGACAAGAAGCTGTAGTTAAAGAACAAGTCGAGAAATGGTTATCCGATGGAGTAATTGAAATCAATTACCAACAAACGACAGTTAACTTAGCATTATTGGCAGTTGATCAACACAACTCTGACGGTACATTTAAGAAAGTCAGAGTATGTCTAGATATGAGTCCAATAAATAAGTTATTGCCGACTCATAGTTTCCATCTCCCTCGTATAAACGATTTACTGAGACGAATGGAACGTGCTACGGTATTTATATTCATAGACCTAACACAGGGGTATCATCAAAGGTAAATTTATGAACCCCATCGTAAGTACTTAAGTTTTACCTGGAAAGGTAAACAATACAGGTTTAGAGGTGCACCTTTCGGGTTGCACTCCTTACCAGCATTCTTCCAACAAGTAATAGAGGAAATGTTTGCAGACATGCCTAAAGTGCAAGTCTATATAGATGACATAGTCATCTTTTATAAGACTAAGGGCGAACATGCCACATTAGTCAGGCGAGTCCTTCAGAGACTCAACGAACAAAACAAGAAATGTCACTTCGCCATGAGCGAAATACAGCTCTTAGGCTATCGTATACCTGGGGAAGGTATTAAAATCGACCCCGGTAAGGTGGAACTCCTGTTAGATTGGCGAACACCAACTACAGGAAGAGATGTGAACAGCATGTGTGAGTTTGTAAACTTCTTTTCAGATGGAGTACCACAGGTTGACTATCTTAAACCCTTTGGACACTAAAGATATCATAAAGGCAAACTGGGAGACTTGTGGACTAAAGAGTGTGATGACGCATTTAAAGCGCTCAAGCACGCAGTCCAACAAGCCCCTGTTGTACAAGGACCAGTCGATGGCGTGCCTTTTGAAATAGCAACGGACGCATCAGACTTAGCACTCGGAGGTGTACTATACCACTGACTGGAAATGTAACCCCCAGTGGTTTGAACTGGCTCAAAAGATATTTGGGCCACATACAATTGACATGTTTGCTGCACATCATAATGCACAACTATCGAATTACAGGACTTTAAATCATTCTTTGGGAGATACCTTTCAACTAGACCTCTCCAAACATAATGCGTGGGCTAATCCACCATGGCAGTTAATTGCCCAATTACTAAATTAAGTTCATATACACAAATCTACCGTCACGTTGTGTTGCCCATTACGGAGTAAAGATTCATGGCTCAATAAATTAATAAGCATGATACAATGCGAGCCAATATATTTAGATAAGGAAGTAGATACTTTCCTATATCAGGGTACCCGAGCCGTCCAGAAGACGCCCTGGAGACATACCATAATATGTCGTATATGTTCCATTGGAACAACCAAATGGACCCCTTCTGAGACCTCCCTTAACAAGGTCAAAGAATCAGAGATTCTACTATCTACTAGATTGAACGTTAAGCAGTTCAAAGGCAACACAGCACTTGGAGTCTGTGCACAAGAAATACAATCTACTAATGACACTACAGTTAAGAAGCGTCAGTCTCTAGCTAGGACTCTGTTTAATAACATAAAGTCCAAGCCGGAAGTCTTTCAACCCCTATTTTTAAAGGGATTAATGAAAGATAATCCCAAAGCATATACACATATAATGAGACTATTAAATAAGTCAGGTGTATCAAACGCACACGAGCGCACTCATGACACTCATGCAAAAGAAGGACAGGAGTCTGGAAACACTACAGACTTAGAGACCACGCAAGTGGATTCTCAATCCACTACCTTTATTCTGGAGGAGCAGAATGATGAAAACATTATTGCTTGGCTGACGCAAAACCATAAGCTGAAGCACCAGAACGTAGTAGACGCATTTTAAGATGCTAAGCAAAATGGGATCGCGCACCCTAAGCTGGCAACTTTATTTGACAGAGTATATCAGTCATGTACAGATTGTGATCTCAACCAGATTAACCGCTATGGGTTCGCACCGCTTAAGAGTGTGACTGAAGATGTGTAGTAAAAGTCCCCTTAAACCACTATCAGTGTGGAGTTAGAATTAGTTTACAATTAATTCATACGAGGTGAATTATTTGTAGACCACGTAGACAATCAAATATAAGAATAAATACACCGCACTGAGCCTCAGGGAGACTCAGTAGGTTTTAGCATCGAATTTTGATGTGTTTACTGCATTTTTACGATTAGTAACTTTAGGTGTATTTTTCGATTTTATCTCGAGGATAATAGTGGATGGAGAAATCCGTTTTATTGATAAATTAAAGCAATTGATTTTCCCTCAGAACCGGATAGCTGAAAGGAGCTTGCAAATGACGACAGGAGCAAAGTCATCCGAGCACAGATAAGTAAAAACGAAACCCCCCCCCCCCTCCCTTCCGTTTTGCTCGGTTTGATACGCTTGCGTGATTTATATTTATATATATATATATATATTTTATATAGATTTTTATTATTATTATAAATATAGAGCAAATTGGAGTGATTAGAAAGAAATGCAGAAATTAACAGGTGCCCAGTTTATTTATTTGATGAGCATTTTTATTATTATAGAACAAATAGTTATCCGACCCTCCGGTCGAATTGTGTAAGAGCTCCCGGGAGCCAGTTGTTGCCAAACCTCAAGGATGGGTCCCTTGCGGGTTCATTCCGAAGTGTAATTGACGAATGAATTGATTACGATTCAATGTCGAGTAGAATATTAACCTCTCGGCCACTAGATACGTAGGATGTTTAATACTACTTCTGTTCACAAAAAAAACAAAACAAACCCCCCCCCCCCAAAAAAAAAATGTTTTATTTTATTTCCCAATAAGTTTTATATAATTTACACCACGGATAATGTCGCCCAGTTCGTAGTTGGTTTGTATGTAGGGTTCAATTTGAAATATCGAAAAGAATTCCCAACAACCATTCATTCTTCTTTTGATTCTTTAATACATCTTCGGTCCGAAAATCCAGATACTTCAATTCCAATGCGACTTTTCAGGCCGTCGTTGGCAATCAAGGCCTCCTTCTGACTAATTTAGCAGCCCATAGGACGTGTGAACAATGTTTTGACTGGCCTAGTCAGTCCGCACAACACGAACATGATGCAGTATCGCAGTTAGGGGTATACAAGAACGTAATTTGGCGTCGAGAAGGTCGATATGGCAGATTTTCATCTGTGTGGGCGAGTACAGCGGCGACAATGGGTAGATAGAGGTGATCGAGAAAAGCAGGTAGCAATGTAGAATCGACAGTATCAGACGACGTAGAAGGGAAACGAATGAATTAAGCGCGCGTGAGACAGTTAGCAATGCAGAAGAGGAGCTAGGTACAGTTCGAGAGAAACTGAAACAGAAAGAATGCGATTTCAACTCGTATTTTCGACAAATATCAACTATTGGAGCAAGTTTTGGTAATTATGAAGATCGGTTTTTCGAAGATATCTCCGAGTCGAATGTTTGGCCATCGTTGCATGTACGAACTCGTTGGTCACGAAAGCAAAGATGAAAAGAAGAAAAGAAAAATATATCACGAAGAGTCTTGAACCCGCGACCAACATACAACTAGCAGACACATAAACCGACGTTACAAGCTACAATTTTTTTCTTCGTATTTATATATTGACATATACATATATATGTACTTGAATCTTCATTCTAGAGGAAGGATGTCAACGTAAGTGAATTAGCCGTAGGACCAGCAAGTAGCATGGGAAGGTTGAATGATTGTTAGTTAAAACTAAGGAGAACGAGAACGTTATCGCCGGCATATAAGGCGAATCGTCAAGATGCAGCGGACTCTTGCAAGGAACAGAAGAAATAGTACCTGCAAGAGTAGACAGCACTTATCAGGCGTCGTGCAAGTACACTCAAGTTGGTTTGCATGGGGAGTTTGTTTTTTTCCAACTTCAAAACCGATGTAATTATCTTGGGCTTCAAGGTTATACTTTTGAACCTTAACCTGAACTTCCTGGCTGCAGGCCTCGGGTTTGATTTTATGTTGGAGTACAGTGGTCCGAAGGTTGGATTAAAGGAGCATTCAGAACGCTAGAACACGACAGGCGGTTGATCATTGAACACCCTTCGAGTCTATCAGCAACTCTTATTTACTCCTATAGGCAGAGCAAAGGAGAGCAAAACGAGTACTCATTTACAAAACCAACCCAAACAAAATGATTAGCAATCATTAAGGAGCAAGGTGTATTCGAGCGCAACGAGATTTCGGGGATCCGCAAGCAGACATCGGAGACATCAACATGATTCAATGATAATTGGCTGCTTTGGTATCACAAGAGGAGGACAGCGGAAGAAAGTGTGTAGCACAAATAGCCGAGTTCAACTACTACATAACAGCCGACACTCCTTCAATCTGGGCCAACTATTCATCATCAACTCAAAAGCCATACATCGAAGTCTTAACATCAAGATGCCTATGCGTCCAGCACCCCGCAGCCCTCGATTCGACGGCAAAGCAACCCAGAGATCCTTGTCAGATTTCGAGCAGACCCACCAAGGAGGCACAGCTTCTTTGCACCAGACAGTAGCATCACGTCGAAGAGATGAACAACCGCGATATGAACAGACAGACCAAGACATGCGCCAGGCAGCAAGCAGGCAACATCAGTTGGGGCACGGGTCTCGCCTATCAGCAAGAGGGAGAGCAGATCCAGAAGACAGTGAGGTGCAATTTGTGATTAGGCATACTAGTCGTTCAAAGTCTGTTGAACCAGCAGCTGAGCGACACAGGGTAGCCAATGTCCGAGGCACCTCGGGCATTCATTCAGCGGATGATAGGCCTCATTCATGGCAGTCTTTTCACCGAGCACCTGAACGAGATTCCACTCGAAAGCGAACTCGATCGGGGAGTTTCACCAGTGCAAGTCAGGATTCCATCGCAGGCAACGGGGATGAACGACCAGTCCAACGGCATAGCAATATGTCAGGGTGGGCCACGGGCACACGTCAGCAAAAATCTGACGAAATCAGGGGCCGACAGCTGGAGCAATATTTGAGCGACCCACATGGGGATTATCGCAGGGAAGCCGAACGAGAACAACTACGTAGACGATGGGAACTCAGTGGACAGCACCGAGACTTCGCGCGATCGATTCAGGATATGCGCAAGGCTAGTTACGTCGACGACGGTAAGCGCAAGTCTAGTGACGTCGACGACGGTAATATTCATGGCAGCAGAAAACGACCACACAAAGACGAACAGGCTAGAGAGCCGATCATGACACCAGCGCAGTGGAACGAGCATCGCCGAGCCATGTGTCAACGCCTCGAAGGGAAGATATCTTTCTTTGTGGATGAACTTTGTCGAGCACAGGGAAACTACGATGTCCCAAGATGTACATTACTAACGTCCACGATCGATACGCTGAAAGGAGCGTTGAATACTCAATTGGAAGCTATCTGGAAGAACAGAGCTCCGGAGCCACGGATATGGCCCGATTGGCCTTTAGACCGTTATCAATTGAGCAGAACAGCCGATAGGGACACACGAGGGGCACTAAAGGAGGCACTGAAGAACGCCCATGTCTCAGGACTAGATGAGTCGTGGATGGTACGTTGGTTCTATAAGGTACTCATACATTTTAAGGCAGCAAAGGCCACAATTGACTATCTCCGTGACAACCATAATCAGTTGAGGGTATATCCGGCGGAACAGGTCATAGACCAAATCTGTGAACATGAGAGCAAGGCCACCGTAGACCCTACCTTTAAGAAGTTGGCGAAGGGCAATCCCCGCACCAAGGGTGTAGAGTCAGCCAGGGAACATTTGAACAAGATTGTGGAAGTTCACAAGAGAGCCTGGGAGCGAGCAGATAAGGGCAAGGACTTTCCCAAGCGGTTGCTTAATCACTGCCTCATACAGGCCCTCGAGGACCTAACAGGAAATATGACCTATGAACGCACGCTACAACACCACATAGGTTGGGATCAGCTGGAGACTGAAGACCTTCTCCGCATTTTAAATCCAGACATACAAGAAACCGATGCCATCCTCAGACAACGGGTACAGATACAGATGAATGTGGGGGATCGGCGTAGACAGCTTCCAGCCCAACAACGAGATCGTATTTTGAATACAAATACAGGAGGAGGCAGCACACAACGCACAAGCACGTCTACGACCACCAT
>NW_014040389.1:105873-126311 GCF_001186125.1 Sphaeroforma arctica JP610 | reverse complement strand
ATATATACATACGTATATATCTATATATATATAAAAATATATATGTATATGTATAAATATATATGTATAAATATATATATATATATATATATTTATACATATACATGTATATATTTATGTATAAATAAGTTTATGTATAGATATATATATATATATATATATGTATTTATTATTATACATCTGTATACATGTATAGAAATAGTGATAAATATGCATATATATGTATATATATTTATATATACATATATGTATACGTGTACGTACGCTTAAACGTTTGCATATGCATAAACATAAACAAAAGCATATACATATACATATACGTATTCATATTCGTATTCATACACATAGTTCTTCACATATACATATATGTCCTGCGCTGAATTATACTCGGACCAAATCACTACCCTTAGTTTTATCTTTAACCCTGGTAGGTGTGTTGTTGTCTGGTGATGTTGCACTCGATTTCTGTCGAGTTGGGGGGATTTTGATATTCGATGTCCAGCTTAGGGGATTTCTTCATGGTTCCCATATTTTTGACTGCCTTTGGCTGCTGTAGTGTAGACAGCGGGGTTGACAATCTACTGGCGACGTAATTAATCTACTGACTACTTATGTGAACATGTGTGCTATAGATTATATATTAGGATACATGGTTGTAAAAGCTTGAGATTGAGTACTATGTGTGTCGTATATTGCACATGTGTAATATTTGAAGACATTTTCGGCATTACGTTCCGTTGTGTGAAGGCGCACTCTTATCTATTATCCGGCAGTAACGAAGCAAAATATCTCTTGCAGCGCACACTCCATACATTCTTCCGATAGGATGGTGAGCATCTCGCCAACCGTTGTCACATTGCAACAATGGTATATTCCATCTGCCTCAGTTATTGAATGTAGAGGTGCGATTTAGGTAGTCAGCTGTGTCTACGTGTCACCCACTGAAGCAACACATCGGGTTAACTGTACGCCCAATAGAGATCGTTCATTCCGCACTAACAAGTCTGTGCACACATGCGATAGAGTGCGGCACTAACGAGGGTTATACTCGATGCAGATGCTGTGCCTAAGTCAGATGCCGAGAAGCAGATTTACGATCAAGTGGAGGGGCTTTTGCAAGAGAGGGAATTGGTATGTTCTTGCACTTCGTGCACTTCAAAATGTGTATCCATGTATTTCCGATTCCGAATTATTAAATCGGTGGTCTGAAACTGCAACGTTTTTATCAAATAGGGTCTGCCAACGAACCATGCATCCGGCAAAAACAATCTATTTCTGTTTTTCAAACATTGCTGTGATCAGGTGACCAAGGCCAATTAAATATCTGTCGATCGGTGTGAATTATATGCACTATCCTGATAGTGCACACTCAGCGTGTTGCAGCGGTTAGTCATCTGTATTCGGTAAACGCTTACGCCGTGTATTCGCATGCGCTATTCAGATCAAACAATTGATGGACAACTATGAAGGGGCAGCTGAATATATTCGACAGGCGATAGAAGACCCGGCGTTCGAGGCACAGGCTTGGGAGAAAGTAAGTACTTTACTTACCCGTACAAATTATACGATTTGCCGAGAGAGTTCACAGCACGATATAATGTGTGGGAGTTATGCTCGTGCTCTATTAAGTACAATCTTAACAGTGCTAACCATACTCTTAACCGTACTATTCATACGGCAATCTTAACAGTGCTATTCATACGACCTTCTTAACAGTGCTATCTATACGATAACCTTGACAGTGGAATTCGTACCCTTAGCAGAACTATTCATACGACAAATCTTAATAGTGCTTTCCATACCTTTAACAGTGCTATTCAATGACAATCCTATTAGTGCTATCCATACGACAACCTTGACAGTGCTATTCATACCCTTATCAGGACAATTCATACGACAATCTTAACAGTGCTATTCATACGACAACCTTGACAGTGCTATTCATACCCTTGTTTTATGATGTATTGAAATCCATTATGAAACGTATTTTCCGCACTTATAATGAACAATAGAGTTGTATACGGTACTGGGCCGTGTTAACCTCCACACAGCAGACAGTAGTTTCTACTGTGCATGTGCGTGTGCGCATGGCTACTATTCCGTGCCCTAATCCTATAACGTGCAGTCGTTAGCGTTTGCTGTGCTGCACAGACATTAAGATGCCAATTCCAGTGCCCCTTCTTTCTTGCACAGATCATCCCGCTCTGTCATAAGCTCCATGACGTATACGCCTTCTCCTTAAAGGTCGCTGAGGTATGTGGTGAATGGTATATCTACTCCCTCTCCCACCGCTCGCAATCGCTTGGTTGATTTCAAGCCGTTGATAAAACCTCTCATGGACGAACATACTCAAAAGTTTCCATATAACACATTTGAGGAACCCAAAGACTCATGTTTACTGTCTCTGATCCCGTACACAATTAGGCGTGGCCGTTGCTGATTCAATATTTAATATCGCTTGATGAAGCGGACATGGAGGTTGTACTCGATGAGAACCAAGCACTAGCGAAACAACTGGGTCGTATCATGGACTTTGTGCTTTCGGTCGATGAAATCAAAATGAACAACCCGTCGTTTCAGAACGATCTGAGCTACTACCGCCGCACAGTGAACAAAAACAAAGGCAATATGGTACGTGTTTATTACAAAGAATTCAGGAGTCAAACCCTGATAGTTCATGGTACCGTACTATGCGCGCAGTGGTTCAATTCTTCCCTGCATGGCAAGCCGTGGTCCGTGATAGCGAGCAACATCTGTCAGTACATCTAACATAACTTCTAGATCGTGTCATTGGGATGCGCGTATTGCGATACAGCGTGCTGCTATACCAGTGGACCCCGAGAGCTTCGATATATAATAACTCGACTAATGTCGTGAATTCTATCTACCGATGTATTTTCAGTGTGAATTGGCCCTAAAGGACGATGTGGCAAACAAGATGTCGCTCTTCTATGCGTCTCCGACGCCATTTCTCCAGACGATCCAGAACGCCACCGCGAATCTGGGCAAAACCAAGCCAATGAACCGCATCACCGACTGCTTTGGGATCATCTCGTCTGTGTGCTTGAGCATGATTGAATCACCGTAAGTTGTCCGTACGTTAGTGCCTTTTGTATGCATGCGCTGCACATTATAGATGCGTATGGTGCATGGTGCTACATACATTGACAGCAGTTCGAGACTATTGCCAGCTGAAGACGCATGGCAAATGCTTTGATATCAACTCAGAATTGCTGCGCGTTTGCTGCGCGTTTGCTGCAGTTTACAGTGCATCATTGGCGTATGTATTGCAATATGTGTGCGTTCTTGTCACCGGTGGTGTACGGCTCTACGGAGGGAGAGAACAAAAGCAAGAATTAGAAAATCTAAAAATTGAGCAAAGTCTTTGGTTTGCATGAAGTGTTGAGCAAGATTAATGGCGCATATTGTTACGTACTCTGTGCAAAATTTATGCGTAGGCTGGGTACATACTTATTCATACCTAGTGAATGGGTAATTCATATATATGCATCCTATAAACATGCATGTGTATTCCAGATACATGCAGTGCGCATTCGATATTGCAAAGCCAGGGAATGAACGTGCTATTTGTTATGCAAGACGTGCGTTGTGTTTAGTATTTCCAATTTCTAAAATTTCGCTTCTCCTCTCCATCCGCAGAGAAAAAATCGAACGGCTAGAAAAGGAGCAAGGCATCTTACTGTGTTTACGGGTAATGGTGGGATCCATCATCGTCTACGACCATTCGCACGATCTGGGAGCTTTCGGTCGCAAATCCGACATTGACGTAAGTTCTCCGTGTGTTGTTGGAGTAAGCTCTCGCTCTCTACAATTGAATGAGCTCGTATACGAGGCGCGCATACTGTCACGTGCCTGCCCAATCTCCATCAGTCGATTGCACGTTGACATGTTTAAATTTTTGACCTTCATAAAGTTCTTTCGTACTGCTCATCTTGATGTGGCTGTTGTTTTCAGTTGTGTATGCGGTTGATATTCAAAGAAAAAAAACAGGGCGTTACGAGTTAAGGACTTGGTAGACTGTGAAATTGGAGTTCGTCCACTGTCCGAAGGACAAAAGGTTCTATATCAAACCGTGCAAAAGCCGCATCTAACACCAAACCTACGTATCCCACCTCCATGACACCCAGATCAAGTCCAGTGTACTATGCCTACAAAAATACAGTGAAATGACCGGCAATCTCGTGAACGCGCTCAAGTTCTCTACAAAACATTTGAGCGACGAGACTACACCTAAAGCAGTCCGCTCACTTCTTGGATGCTCATAGATACGACGCACTACTTAGAAAAATATGGCATCGATCGTCTTCGACTTCGAACTGGAAACAGTGTCACAAACTTGGAAAAGTGTTGTTGTACACACGACCTGATGAACTTGCGTGAAGCATAATTATGCGTGGCTCCATTTACACCGCGGTGCTTCGAGTAGCGGCGGTGTGCACAGTTCTAATATGAAGCAGCTTCGAAGAGTCATTAGCAATTGATACTCAGTTTGGTATGACAAGAAAGTCTCGTCCTCTGAAGAACTTGTCGTAGACAAAGCGATTTGAAATCTAATATGTATTTTGAAACAGATAGAATAGATACTACTACATACGATCATAAAAAGTCAGATTGATTTGTTTGTCCTCTTGAAGAATTTTGTCATAGCTATTAACGATATACAATCTCATATGTAAACAAGATAGAATAGAGAAGTACCACTACAAAGTTCAAACGATCATTTTTTAAAAAAGCATATTGATTTGTTTATCCATCTTTGAAACTCGAAACTCCCACTCATCACGGGTATCGTGCCATCCGCTCGCCAGATAAATGGCCTTTCGTATTTGTATGATAGTAGTAATTGGATGAACTCAGCCATTAAAAGACTATAAAAATAGCTGAAGTATGGCTTTCTTCATTCTTTGGCAATAGTCCCTTCTCTCAACTACTCAGTAGTAGAGAGAGGGAGAAAACAGACCCAGATCGTCTCTAAATATATAAGAAAGTTGAAGGAGAAAATAGACTCGTACTAAACTCTAGCTCTCTCTATAGCGAGAGAGGATCAATTCCATTTAAATTTTAAACACGTCCTGAATATCTACCCACTACTCTAGAGAGAGAGGGTGCACACTTTCGGGACTGTTTGTGGGGTTTTTTTACTAGCACAGTATGTATTCACTTTGAAGTTGAAGTGAAAAAATTGGAACGTACCAATAAATAAAAACAGTGCACAGACCACAGTGCACACTGCACAGTACAGTCAATCAGTCATACATACAGCAGTCAATCAGTCATACATACAGCAGTCAATCAGTCATACATACAGCAGTCAATCAGTCATACATACAGCAGTCAATCAGTCATACATACAGCAGTCAATCAGTCATACATACAGCAGTCAATCAGTCATACATACAGCAGTCAATCAGTCATACATACAGCAGTCAATCAGTCATACATACAGCAGCCAATCAGTCATACATACAGCAGCCAATCAGTCATACATACAGCAGTCAATCAGTCATACACTCAGCAACAAACACTCAACAGTCATTTTGTCATACATACATACAGCAGTGAATTAAGTCATACATCCAGTTAGTCAATCAGTCATACATAGTTACATACAGCAGTCCAATCTTTCATACACTGTATAGAACCACTACTGAGCACAATTAACACGAGGCCGCCTATTCTTAAGTCTGATTGGTAGTAAAATTTAATATTGTAAGTATGTGAAGTCATAACAGTTGTGAGAATAGAATGCTCTTTGTTTTGAGTACAGATGTACATACGTGCCTTTCTCACTAAAACACTACTGCAGAGAGTAAATAAAAGACGTGTCTCGAATTCTCGATCGCTTTCTAGTTTGATTCTAATTTGAATTTCTGTTGACGCAAAGTCACTACATACATAATCAGCTTTTTTTTCCAAAACAAATAGATAGTTTTTTTTGAATTTTGAGCCAGCTTGTTGCCGTTGAAGACGACTAAAGTGTAAACAGTAAATTCAACCACTATTTAAAAAAAAAGGTCTATAGCTGGCGAGCTGAACACCTGCGGGAGGCCTGGGCCCTGGGGGCCATGGGGCTGGTCAGTGGTCAGTGGACACTGCCTCACGGGTGTCTTGGACATTATTGCCCTGGAGTGGGCGACTGGCGACAGAGGTGAGTGCACTGCCGGGTGCCCTCTTCTCTCTTGTTGTGTGTCTGTCATGTAATTTCTGGATGGTCGACGACAACGTCACTGTCACAACGACAGGCAGGACTCAATGAGGCAACAACTCTGTTTTTATTTTTATTTTTTGCAATTACTATTAAAAAAAAGGTGCTTTTTCTTGCTGTGTTTCAGAAATTCAGAAATTCAGCGTTTGTATCACTTTGTTGGAAACGAAGAACCTATTGTTTTTAAAAAAAAAAAAAGCTCTTTATGTTTCCAGAAACAAAAAGTAAGATATTTAGCTCGGAGCTTACTTTTGGATGTTTAATTGTTTATCCACAGACCTATCAGTATCTAGTTCGCTTATATCATGTAATAGTTCAGAGATGAGAGTGAAAACGTGAACAAGCCGCTCTGTTTTACTTTTTGACGGTTATAAATAAAATCTGGGGCAAAGTTAGTCTGTTACAAATAGAGTTGTAAATGTAGAAGTGTAGACTGTAGCGCAGTGTTGTGTTGTGTGTAGACTTTCAAAAAAGAGTGTAGAACTGTGGAGTGCAGAGTTGTAACCTGTGCCCTGTTTTAGTGCTAAAAGTGTATTTAGACTGTAGCGCTAAGCTCAATAAGTTATAGGGGTACGTTAACTTTTTTGATTTTTAAAAGTTATAACTTTTATTTAGGACAAATCAACTACAAAGTTATTTTGGAAACTGCACTCAATAAGCTGTCCGATCGTTGAAAATTTTAGGCCACGAAAATGATAATAGGCAATCAAAAGAGATTGAGCGTTTCAGTTGTGACGACTGTCACCTGAGTGACCTGAAAAATGCACCTATCATATATAGAAGTGTACTATCGAGATATAAAAGTTACAACTTTAATGTTTATTCGAGGCATAATAAAAGTTACAACTTTTAACGCATTGAACTTAGCTGTAGCGTGTAGAACTGTAGACTGTAGACTGTAGAGTGTAGACACTCTACTCTACTCTAGTATGTAGTAGTAGACAACACTGTAGTGTAGAGTGTAGACTGTAGAGTGTAGACTGTACTGTAGAGTGTAGACTGTAGAGTGTAGACTAGAGTGTAGACTGTAGAGTGTAGACTAGAGTGTAGACTGTAGAGTGTAGATTAGAGTGTAGACTGTAGAGTTTTAGGTAGAGTGTAGTCACTGTAGACTGTTGAGTGTAGACTGTAGAGTTTTAGGTAGAGTGGTAGTCACTGTAGACTGTAGAGTTTTAGGTAGAGTGTAGTCACTGTAGACTGTAGACTGTAGACTGTAGACTACAGAGACTCAGACTATGAAAGGGTGTACACTGTACTGTGGACTGTTGTGGACTTGCTGTACAGTTGTCGCAAGACTCATGTCACATGTGGACTTGGGTCTTGGACATGGAGCTGCATGCCGTTCGCAACTTCGCACATGAAGAAATAAAAATATTTGCAAAAAGTGTTAGCCAATAATTTGCGAGTACTTTATTAGAAAAGTAGCCGTCTGTCAGGAATCCCAGACTTCCAGAGTCCCAATTCGCGTTTGTTTCGATCATGCGCACTTCTAAAACTAAAAAGCACTTTTTTATAGTCTTTTTTTTATAAAAACAATACAAATAGAATCATAAAATATATTATATATGCCCGCTTCTAAAACACATGTATTTAATATATATGTATATAAATACACGAGCATCTTTCATATAAAATGTCAAAGAATATAAGTATAGAACAATGACTACAACTGTAAGAACTCTCTATAAGCAGATTATTGCTTACACAGAGCAAACCAGAATCTACTCGAATGCTGTAACGCAAAAGGTTTCTAACGGTGCGACGCTCCGGGAAACGATTGTGCGAGACGCACTTTTGTTCTCAATGCGGAGTGTTCGTTTGTTTGCAAATCAGGTTGGTATTGAGAAGTACATAGAGGATGCTATACATAGATTGGAGTCAGCGGGAGTGCTGCAGGCTCTCAATAACGAAGAAAGAGCGATAATTGTTGCCAAGTCTGAAGATGAGACAATTGCGACCCACAATTTGGCATTCGACGGCGTCACAGAAGTTGAGTTTAGCAAGGAATCCTTAGCGTCTGATGTAGTCACCGAGCCTGAAGTAGTGCCTGCGCTTGAAATATTATTTGTACAAGAAGATAACAAGGACAGTGACATAATTGACACTGTGATAGTAGCAAATTCAATGATAGAGAATGTTGCGAGTGCAAGGGGTGTCGTGTCTTTACCTGAAGCGGTGAAAGAAAGTATAGAAGCTAAGCAACCTGAACGCATCAAAATTCTGGTCACGCCACCCATTTCTGCTACTACGCCTAAGTTTCCGAGGAAGTTAAGAAGTCCCTCAATAATGAAAAAATTGGTGAAGAGCGTCAGTAGACCAGCAATCAAGGCTGAAAGTGCTGATACTCACAGTCTCATCAGTGTCTCTAAAAGCCATAAGGAAGGATTAAGGTCGAAGATCAGAGGCTTGTTTGGCCGTCACTAAATCGAACCTTATGGATCCATTTTTTCGCCAACAGCAGCTTTCACAATATATTACAATATAGAAGGAATCTTATGAACACAACATAAATTAAGAACCGCGCAATACGATTCACGGTATGCACACGATGTACATACTAGGTGTGCCAAGTTCTTACCAGAAATAATTAGAGAGCTACAAAAAAAAAAGTGAATAAAAAGCATGCAGCCTACAAAAGCCTCAGCAGCCTGCAGCCTGCACGGACTTCACAAGCCGTGTAGAAGTCGAAACATGGGAAGCAGGATATCCGAAGCATGTTTTTGGCTTTTTTTAAACCCTACCAAAACTCTACTAGTAATGATGCCAACCAAACCCAGAATACTCTAATAGCCAACCAAACCTAGAATACTATAATATCTCACCAAAACCCTAAGCCAACCAAAACTGAAATATTGAATTTTTACAAAGAGAAAGTTGTCGAAACAAAGGGTGACCACTGACCACGGCTGTAAACGACTAGTACAGTATTTAAATAGTTAGAAAGTACATATTTGTTTAAAAAATAATGAAGCACTGAAGTAATACTGTGCTATCATGTATGTATGAGGATATCATCCCACTACAGACACTCAAAGTTGCAGATAAATAGCACTTCACACACTATCGCTGAAGAAAACTTCTGCTAACAACCCAGATCCTGAGGCCACCTACTGCGGAAAGTCTACAGGCAGCATGTCTACAAGGACAGATCTTACCCCGTCCCAACAGGATCTGTCATACTACGAACAAGCTTTATCGCTCGTGGAGCAAGCACGATCATATGTCGAAGGCGTCATGAAATCCCGCGCCGAAGGGGCAACACTCAGAGAAACTGTCGTTAGAGATGCGCTCGAACAAGTGCTCACGATGGTGCATACAGTCGCCGAGAAGGTGGGCGGACAGCAACAGATTGAGCATGCAGTGGCAATTCTAGAAGCCAGGGGCGCCTTTGGTGTGCTCACTGAGGAAGAGAAAGCCTTAGTCATGAAATCTCTCGACCCAGACCACCACCGTGGCAGAGAAGATACCTCTGTGCCAGAAACCGTACCAGATACGTTGAAGAGTGCGGTTAAGGTTGCCAAGGTAATGCGTGCTAACGGAGAGATCCCCGCGAAGAGCGCGGACAAAGAACTGAAAGGCGATATAGTGGTGGAGAAAGTGTGCGATAGACTGGAGAATGGGGAGAAATTCAATGCTGTGGAGGTGGTGTCCCGCGAAATGGCCGAGCCTATTGAAGACAGGCACAAGAAGTCGTCCAAGAAGGCTAAGCAGAAAGAGCTAGAGCAACACGTCAAGAAGGTTGACAATGGCGAGGCAGTTCCCTCGATTGTACTGTCGCCACCCCCAGCTGCTGCCAGTTCATCCCCAGAAGTCGAGCGAGAGAGTGTTGTTCCCAAGGGTGGTGCACCTATTCAGTTGGAGAACAAAAAGCTCAAGGACCCTGTGACAGTTCCTAAAGCTAGCGATCCATCTACTTTCTCGAACATCGAGGCCAAGTACGATGTGCAGGCTGTCAATCCCGATACAGTTCACATCAAGCCCAATATGAATCGACAGACAAGTACAGAGTCTACCGGCAGTCAAGGCCGATCAGGTGATAGAGCCAACTCCTCAGGAAATACATCTTCTCGCAGCCCAAGCCCACGGAGGGGATTGAGGGAGAAGGTCAAGGGTATATTCCACAAGTCCAAGTAAGGTATTCCAAGACTAGAGGGCATATACCTCTATGTCGAGCGCAGTACAGCTGAGTCCTGAGAGTTTAACATTGGATAGGTTGTACTCGCTTATCGCACTTTCAAAGTCGCCCACGAACCTACGGAAGCAGGCCATCTCCACTTGTTTCGACTAGCATGTGCGTACATTATCGCGTCATACGAAGCGGCTATATTTAGTATCTACAATATATATAAAACAAATCACCAAACATGTATTTCGAATTGCAACTTCATTCACCTGTATAGGGTATACATATTTACTTGACCATACTGCGAATAGTCCTGGGTTTTCCCGCTGCATATATGCTATCACGGGTTGTCATCCTCTACTATATCATTGTCCGCTACGTCGTCGTCATCAGAGTCTATGGGCCTGAGATAATTCATCAAGAATACGAGTGTGTATCAATTCGGGTGAGTGGTGGCGTACATGCAGCTCACTCTGCGTTGCGCATCGATTGACGGCGTTACTGACCACAAGTTTCTAGACTTCTCGTGAGAGACAAGCAGGTATACGCCAGATAGAAGAACATGTATTCGAAATGACAATTATGTGCAGGCGTAATGCATATCTCGAAGGGAATTTTAGACACGGCATTAGAGCTAAAGTTGAGAATAAAACGAATGGCGGATAGATGATCAATGATTATTCTATGTATGCAGACTTGCAAAAGTTCCAAGTGATGGGTTGTGGATTATAACGACACAGGAAAAAGTCAGCTGCGAGCGCTGCGAATTTGAGAATCTCTACTCTACGTTGGAGTTATATTTGTGATGCCCAAGCTGATCATTCGCATTGCAATTCCTATCTCACGGAGACCAACAAAATAGGCAACAGTGATACAGGTAAGCATGCGCAAATGATCGTGAATAGCTTCGAGCGTACCCAGTGAAGTCCTGTATAGTCTGACCGATTTCAATATGCATCTCTAACCACTCATCTTTAATCGTTAGCTTTGGAATTCGGACTGGATCTGAATGGCGACATACATTCAACTATAGAGCATGTGGACATTCATATACTTCGACTCATCCACACACTACACACTTGCTTACCTGCTTGCGCTCTGAGGGTCCAGGTCTCGGGCCCATCGCAGGTACATAGCCGCGCTGCAGTAAAGATGATTTACATGGAATATTGTAAGGATTAGTTTCTCTTGTGTATGATATAGACAACAATTTTCATATGCAGCTTATAAATACTGAAAATTAATTAAGTTTCGCCTTCAAGTTAAAGTCAGAATGCATAATCAAATATACGTACATGGAAACCAACGCGAATAACATACTCATTGGTGCGTTCCAGTTCTCTGTAAATCTTGCTGATGAGATAGTAGATCTTGGCTTCCCCAGGTGCGACGTCCATCAGGTCCAGCAGCAGCACCAGTGCCTCCTAAACGTATATGAAGTTTAGCAACACATGAGGGGTATATTCAAAATGCTAATACTCTGGCGGCTGTACACCCCTGTCAAAATGTGACATAAGAAACTGGAGAAAGTAGCAGCAGTGCTGAGAACGTGACTATATCTTCGAGTGATGGTGAATCGAAGAAGCCGTGCCCATACACTCAGGCAATACTTTCACGCGTTATGTACCGTGATCATACAGACTCATATCTTTAGCCATGTTTTGGTCACGTACAGACTCATATCTTTAGCCATGCCTTGGTCACGTACAGACTCATATCTTTAGCCATGTTTTGGTCACGTACAGACTCATATCTTTAGCCCTGTTTTGGCCACGTACAGACTCATATCTTTAGCCCTGTTTTGGTCACGTACAGACTCATATCTTTAGCCCTGTTTTGGTCACGTACAGACTCATATATCTTTAAACCATGCCTTGGTCACCTGTGTGACCCAACATTCACTTCGTACTTTGTACCTCTCTTAAAAAAAAATTATGTTGCAAAGGTATCCCTGCAAAAGTACTGGCGTCTATTGGGGTGCACCACCATACCTCACATCTCCCCAGGAAGTTGAGCACTTTGCCCTTGTAGTATGTCGCCACCGCGTTCTTGGGATCTATGTTGAGTGCCAGGTCGAAATGGTTTAGCGCTACTACATACTGCTTCTGTGCTAAATATACCTGTGAGAATTGGGGGCATGTTCACTGATTAGTGCTTGATACAGTCGCGCAGCGCGCCTATCCCGTGCACATGGTATTGGTTGTTTTCGGGTCGTTTTTTTTTGCTTGGAGACCAAAGGCTCCTATTGTCAATAACCAAGCTTGGAGCCAGCACACACGAACGCTCAAGCATAAGCATCATTTCGTACTTGATCCGGTTTGGCGTTAAGCTAGCCAGGCACTCAGCGCAACACCTTTGATCGTAACAACTGTTCTCAACCAGGTCTCGAATTTCGCTTAAACACGCGTAGCAACGTGTGATTCGATTGAGGATCATCAGCCAATCGCGATATATGGGTACCATGGTGCGGGTGTGTTCCATGTTTTCAAATGTGGTGTCGATACAGAGAAGCAATGACAATCAGCCACGCACATCTACACTACCGAACACGCGCGTAACACATTGAGGCATAAGTACAGACACACTACGCTGATAGCCGAAGAAAGTAGTTCGGTAGCTCTGTGAGACTATTGCCAGTACGTCCTGCACGCCATTAAGAGCGACGCCAGATACAACGACACGGGTGAGGTTATAGGTGTAGACTATGTACCGTAAACTTGATAGGCAGTGAGCGTCACGCAACATACATTGCCCAGGTTGCATGCGATGATGCTGCTGTTGGCATTGAGCTCGTGTGCTTTTACGAAGCATGAGGTGGCTCGGGCGTAGGACTCTTCGCGCAGGAAGGTCTGTCCCAGCGCGTTCCAGACATTATAGTACCTGTGGAGTGAGTGATAGTTTCATAACTAGTGATTACGTGAATCTATATAGACATACGCTTGCAATATACGCCATACGCTGATCGTGTCTAGCTCCTTGGTGATCTACGAGCATGCGTGTACCTACGCATCATCTATGCATCATGCACAGAATATCTATCGATGATATGGTCGCCCGCCATTAAGCGATTGTTAGCGGTATTGCAGCCAGACAGTCTACACTGCTTGCTCTACATCGTGAATCACACACACATTAGTGCTGCGCAAATCGATCGACAACATAGAGGCACAGCGGATACTAAACTATTTAAGTAATGCTGATGAAATGTGATGAGGATCACCCCGTGGTATACACGCTCGAGCGACACTGTGGCAGAATCAAGCTAATTGCCAAGCAAAAGTTCACACAATAAACGTTTCGTTATGCTTTTGAAATGAACGCTCGCATGACATATTTCTGCTACAGGCAACACGCAGGCATGCTTCCATCTGGTGTGTGCACTGCTATTGCGTGCGTATGCGATACCTTCGTGTTGATATTAAAGCCCGTGCGAACAAACAACAATGTACTCTGGAGCCTCACTTTGCCGAGTATATACTGGGCTGAAGTGTTCGCAGTGTACATACCTTGGACTGATCCTGGCCGCTTTCAAATAGCATGCCTTCGCCTTATCAAAAGCATCAATAGCCTCGTACTCCATACCGAGCAAGGTGTAGGCATACATATAGTGTGGGTCCAATTGTATCGCCCGCTCGAAGAAGACTTGAGCCGATTCATGGTCTTTCTGTAGTGAGAAGGCGTTCCCAACAACGCACCATGCAATTGCGCTGTGTTTGTTGTCTGCCGTCAGTTGGTGACTGAGACCACTCAGTTCCTATATAAGCAGAGATGATCGAGGGTATGTGAGTCTTGATACGTGCTGAATGCCCAGCAAACACAAAATCTGATTTGTACGCCTTTCGTAGTATAGAATACACTACTGCATACACGTCTATGGTACATGTCACCTTCATGTATATGGTACAATCTTACTTACATGTGTTTGGTACAAGTCTACATACATGTATATGATACAATGATAAAATAATACAATGATATATATATATATATATATATACATGTTTGTGTGTGTAGTATTGCATTTCTATTAATGGAATTGTGGACACAAATCGACATCTAGTTCTTTGCGGTACGACACGGTGTTCTTTTCGGCCTCATCTGACACTTTTACAGGCGTATCCATCTGTTAGTTCATATGTATATAGATGTTTACAATTCATGTGCACTAACAACATACATACACATAGTATATATTCAAACTTGCATATATCTGACATATCTTTGTAGAACCAGAAGTTGTGTATTCTTTTGATGTGTTTGCAGTTTCGACAAAATTTAGGCACGTGGGTAGTATGTGCACTTGGATGAAAGTGTATGTGCATAGATAAACAATTCAATGGCTATTTGCATGTGTAACTAACTTTAAACCGACACAACTACCCATTTAGATTTTTTCTGGGTATAATTTATGCCGAAAACTATCCAATGCACGAATCCACTGCAAGCCCCCTATGCCAGTACTTGAAACGAACTCGATAATCCTATATTGGCGTAGTTGCGAGATCTACTGCACACTGCTTGTTGATTGTGTGCGATTCTCTTCATGACTGGATTCCAACTTCCCCCAAATTTCCTAAATTAGTAATTTCACTCCACTTTCCAACTGAACTACTATCTGGCTTCGTCCCAAACACAAATTGTCATAAGACATACCTTGGTGGCTCTCAATTGCCACAGAACGGTCGAGTACAGATCCATGCCGTCATGAACATACGGTGCAAGCCTGCGAGCATATTCGTATGTTTGGCCAGACACGACGTATTCACCTCTCTCGTAGTAGCACTTAGCTATTAACCTCTGTACCCAGGCCGTGTTGACTTGTATCTTTGGTAAGGACCTCAAGATGACTATGCCTTCTTTACAGGAACATTTGCTTACTTGAGAGTATCTATGTTATAAGGAGAAGTAGGCATACATTATAAGGAGAAGTAGGCATACGGTATAAGGAGAAGTAAGAATACATTATAAGGAGAAGTAGGCATACGTTATAAGGAGAAGTAGGCATACGTTATAAGGGGAAGGAGGCATACGTATGCATTTGTACGCTTAAAGGTTTCATCGGCGCTTCACGCAAGCGAGCCAATTGAGACAGCCTCATTATTTCTATAAATGGATTTTTCATCTAAGGCTGTACCTTGTGTACGGCATTCGAAAGAAAACATATCGCTTGCCCATATGTGAACGCGATAACCACCATACCACAGACAGGCACGGAAGATACATCAGTCGATTGATACAACCAACATCGCACCAGAAAATATAGACCGCGTAACGGGATACAGATATACCCTCTGTTTTAACCAACTATTCAATAAATCATACTAACAATATAGGCGATCTACCACCACTCTACAAAACCACACATACACAATCAATCGCACGACCAATCACGAATGCACGGGAAAAATTGGTGCACATACCCGTCCGCCAGTGTTCTGAAAATCTTCATAATATAGCTTATTGATTTAGAGGTTGCGTTGTCGCCGGTGAACGGTGCGCCCTAGGAGTGTTAGTAGAACAAATAAATACAATAGTATATCAGTCAGGAAATCAGAATACATTTGTTTTGGTCAAAATACTTACAAAACACAGATCGGTGAAAGCTCGAACAAACATGACACTACGCGTACGAGATTTCCACTAGAAAGTATGTCTGAATATACGAGAAAGAGAGAGGCATCTGCAGAAAGAGCATGACGCATAGCAATCACAATCTATTTAACCAATAATGGGATCACAGATGCACGCGATTCAGAGGTGACTGCGCATTGTATATGCATTGTGCTGTACTGACAGCGTGTCCACTCACGAGCAAACACTGTCTATGCAGGCGAATCAGAACTGCGCGCATGCTACACAGGGCTAAAAAATACGGTGGACAGCAGTAAGCTGTACTTTTTATCTCACATCAAGCGGCGCTCCCCAATATGCGGTTCGTTATGTAAATATGTGGACAAAGTATACGGTAGGCAGGTTTACCTTCCGGGAGCTTCGTTGACAACTTCGGTCGTTGCGGAATAAGTTCTCGGCTGCGTTGTTAGCTGAGGTGTGTACATTCGGAGGGGTTGTGTATATATTGCTTGGTGTTGTATTGATGCTGGCTGTTGTCTTGCTCGTCCTGTCACGGGGTGTATGATATTGAAAAGGCTGCGTATGAATCATCTGGGAAATGAAAAAATTATGACGCACGGATAGCCGAAGGATCGAGGACAGTCACTAGGCAAGAAAGTGCATCACATGTATTAGTATAAAGAAAATATAGACCAATGTACAAAGGCAGCAGCAAGCACACATGACAGACAACCAGATGCACATCGGATATTCACAGAGTCACGCATTAACGAGTCATCAAATCGTTCGACGCATCATATATAAAATGAGCACAAGCGACAACTACAGTATCATGACTCTCGTAGATACTTACAGCGGAGCCCTTGCTTTGGGCGCAGGCTCGTCAGTTTTTAACCTCTTCGCGTAGTAATGTTGTGCCGCAGAGTCCGAAAACTTTCCTTCAATACATTGCCACGCACCCAGATCTGCGAGTCTTTCGCAGCACTGCAACCATTGAATGAATACGGCAATAATGAGTATGAAACCGGCAGTAAACTACCTCCAAGTTGGCTTTGCATCGAAAACACATTTAACAAAGCAAGTACATTAAGCATCCTAGAGATCTCATAAGGGAAGCTTATAATGAGTCATTCTTATCATTTGTATGCAACGTGTGACGCTCAGGGGGCGGTCGCCACTAAGGACGGCCCGTTATGCAAAGTCGGACTCAAAAGGTCCAAACCCAGCTTCAGTAGTCTGATACCACAAGCTTGACACCGATTTGGTTGTCACCAACCACACTGGAGCCATCTTATACCACGACACACTGCACTTTACCTTCCACATATAAGGATTAAATTCCAAGGCCTCTGAGTACGCCTTGATGGCCTTCTGCACCCGATTTGTTCGATTAGTCACTTCGCCCAGCAACCACAACACCTCCGATTTGGGGACAACAGGTGCACCAGCAGTGTCGTTAATAGATCCTTCGGGTTCGTTCAGCAAGGCGAGCACACAGAGCAGTTTCTCCTCCGCCTCGTGCCATTTGTCCATGTCCCAGCAGACTCTGGCTTTGAGCCAAAGACCATTCACTGGGTGCACACAGATCCAGTACGTAGTAGGTGAAGTTGGTACAGACCATGTATCCAGAAGGTGTCATTTACGCATTTATAGTCCTCGACCAGATAATAATTCAAGGCAGATACGATGTACTTTTATATGGAATACAATCCGGATATTGAGAGAAAGTGTCATTTTCGACTGCGGCACAACTATTGACATGTGAATGGCCGAAGAACACAGGTTAGCATCAGGGACTGCTTATATCAATCATATTGCATGAGCACCGGGTAACCTTTGCATACTTCGGGAGACTTGTATGTTCCAAACATATGAGCGAGAGGAGCACTTGGGTATGCGCGATTGACCTACAGTATAGTGAGACATGTAGTCTACGTCGCACACACGCGCAAGGCAATATACACGTGATCTCAAAGCTCATCACACAACTAAACACATAGCCAGATAATAATAAGTGAATAACATACCTGTTTGTGGTTCGGGGTTGTCTAATACACCGTAGGCGGCCGTCAGATTGCGGTTGAGAAAGTGGCACTTGGCTAACAGGCACCGTGTTTGTTCACTATCCTGCTCGGCTAGTGACCTTTCGCAAAGGAAGATGGCATTCTCGTAGTTGTATGCGTCGAGTGAGCTTTGTGCCGCATTCTTCAGCTGTGTCGCCGTCACCTATTGGTTATGGATATTATGTTCCAATCGTAGAGGGGTGAGTCAGGGCTTGTGTACCTTGTGAAGATCGCCTACATTACATACTTCCTGAAAAACAACCATATCCACCAGGCCCTAGCTGTCTAAAGTTCAACTGATAACGCCGTTTCGCAACTCTACTTCGAACAATGTGCCATGTAAGCAATGTCCTGATGGGCTGATAGCTCGAGAGACATCACAGCCATTAAATGGCCAGTGTTGATCATGCTGATAGGTATATTCCTCTTTCGGGTGGTGGTCAATACTTTCCACATATGCACACCGTGCACCTGGTCAAAATGATACTGTTGCAGTTGAAAAATAAATTATCTTACTATTATCTTGTAGTTGCCCAATCCGTGCCCAGTTATAATATGTACCTGAAAGAACCTTTGTTCAATATTCGCGCTTCACATGTGGATTTTATCCTAATATCGAGCAGCAAGATTACAGCATACTATACGAAGACAATTCTAGCTTGAGCGTCGCCCGATGCATAACTCGCGTTGACAACAGAAAAAAACGTACTTAGGAAAAGCTCATGCCACAGAATAATCTACTCGTGTATGACGGGACTTCCGTTTCTCACTTCCCAAAGCATATATTCCATAATCATCAGTGAACGAACTCAAACAGACAGTGGAACAGCTGTTCAAGGCGAGGACTTAATCGATTTTGACAGTTGGTAACCGAGTGTGAGTATAATCACAGGTGCAACGACAACAAGCAATCAACCACCATACCCCCAATAGGCATACATACAATGGCTACACAATAAGAGCGACCAAGCGGCGTAATCCAGTGCATGTCTTATAAAGTATGGGATATCATCGCAAACCAACTAAGTAGATAGACGCGTGCAGCTAGCGCAAAGATCCTATGCGTGAAAGGTCTGCGAGTAGCAATGACTATACAAGAGATGCAAACCATGAATGTGCGTGATATAGAATCGCTCAGTATGAAGCACTCTGTAGTATATAACAATAGAAGAAGAAAAAATAAAACTCTTGATACATGCAGATGAATGGATAGTATCCGAAGGAGAAACTCAGATATGAGTTTTGCTTAGCAGCAGAATATATAGTTTGTATACAGACTAGAGAGATTGGTAGCGAAAAAGTGGTCAGAACCGATACTTCGAACAACTCGACTGGTACGTATTCGCTAGTTTGGGCGACCACTGTGCATCAAAGCTATTCACGATTGAGGCGATTGCGCAAGTCCACGCGCTAAATCCTCAGAGTACAGCGAGACAGTGGTTAGGAACTGAGAGTATAGTACTGTATGCAGGATAACTCATAGAGTAATCCGGCTGTGAAGCCCATAAAGGCTTGAATATAGACATATACGATCCGTACAACGGAAATTAAAGTAGAACAACGGCAACAACTGCTACAATATACGAGAGGGACACTCACCTGGGAGTCGTGATTGCCGAACATGACGACGGCGATCGAATCATTTGCTTATTTCTATTATACGACACTCGCAGTGCTGGTGTGCTTGAGATATGTAGAAAGCCGTCTAGTGATTGGGTAGATGGACTACCTACCTCTGATTTCCACTCGCAAGTGCTCGGAACTACTTTTCAGTAAAGGTGATGTTTTATAGAGCGACGGTGTGCAAAACTCTTGTGTCTCAAAGTCAATAGACACCGTCCATCCCGACGTATAGCCTTATTTCAGAGTGGTATTGGATATGCAATTGTGTATAATACCATGTACTAAGTACGCCATTAATAGCTACTACTTTATGAAACTTCATGAGACTATGTAAATAACTAAAATATGTAATAAAATATAAGGATGTAACTTATCGATATCTCCGATGCCGCCAAAATAAACCAAAAACAGGTAGTACATATTGTAATACCTGTGTCCGGCGAATTGTACAGCAATCCCAAAAAATTAGTCGAAGCGATTCCTGATTTTGAGCGATTGAATTTTTATTCAAATTGAACTATATTTCTGATTGACCTAAAAAAAAAAATTTGGATCTGAAAAATAGTATTTATTTGGATCTGTTGCCGTGAGCACTGAACCCCTGACAGGGACTATATTTATAGACATATTTGGGAGTGAAAGTGGGTCACGGGGAATATGAACGACCCAATTTGAAGGGGATTTAGTTCCACGCGACATGGGTACTGACACTGTAAACAAAATTTCTGAGTGCGCCCCTGTAAACACACCCTTTTGTACTCGCTATGAGAGAATAGTAGAAACCACTTTATTGCATATATTTCTAATAAATACTACTACTACTATCTATCTA
>NW_014040389.1:95141-105853 GCF_001186125.1 Sphaeroforma arctica JP610 | reverse complement strand
ATATATGTGTGTGTATGTCTGTGTCTGTGTGTGTGTGTGTGTTTCTGTGCGTGTTTGCGTGTGCGTGTGTTTGAGTGTATATAAATATATATATAAGTAGGTGTGTCTGTCTGTTTGACTGTGTCTACGAATCTGTACCAAAATGTACAAGTATGAAGATACATTCCTATATATATAAATATATAATGTATATATATATATTATCAACGAGTACCAATATACGTACCCATATATTGTTGTATATTGCTATATATTGTTATATAGTGTTATGTCTGTACACATGTATGTAAATATGTTTATAATTACATATATGTATATATATATTATATGTATATGTGTGTGGATACGTGTGGGTGCGTGTGTATATATGTTATGTGCAAGGTAGTGTATCATGAAGTATCAATCCATATTTAAATGTTTATGTGTGTTTGTGTGTGTTGTGGTTGTATATGCATATATATATATATATATATAGATGTCTTGTGTGTCTGTATATATGTATGTATGTATGTATATGAATGTATGCTCGGATATATATATGAACAAACATTGGTATATATTGATGTATATAGGTTAGGGTGGGTGATTGTGTCTTGTACGTACAAGAGCACGTGTACGTGCTGTGGTCATACCACTATGTTCGTCGCTTTGTGTATAGATAAAGCCTTTTTGTTTATAGTTGAATCCTATTTGTTTTTCATCCATATATGTGTATGCTATGCACCTACTCGAGGAGGTAGCGAGAATTAAACAGTTTATGCCTATATTATATGCGAGACGTTGCAGTTCCGCCGCCCATTGAAGCATCTGCATGTTTTTTCTCTATGAAAATGAGTCCATTCTGTTATATCCAGGAATATATATTTTATATGTATATACACGAGAATTGAGGTTAACCAAAGCGAATCGGCAGATGTTTGAGTTTGGAGACTACGCACATAAACAAATACATACACCGAGAACTCAATGATAGCCACTAACCAAGGATTGAATCCAGCCTTCCATGAAGCAGTAGTGAGCTATGTGTATACACCGCAGATGAAGCTTGTGTTGTGTGCGAGCTGAAGTCTGCGCCTGAGGCTCTACCGGCGAATAGTACATTCCAATCCAAATTGGTGGCAAACAGTCTCATATGTTTATTTTTCATCGCGCGGTGCTCCCCTGTTGATCGGCCCACAACTATTCACAGTGTGCATTGGCAGTGAACACATGGGACAAGAAGAAGAAGAACAGACACATAGTACGCGGATCAGTAATCTTACCGAAGTCAGTTGGCAAGGATAAGAAAATTCTGGTCATCGCCGAGGTATTTTCTGTTTTGTTTATTTTTTTATACCCCGAATGCAATGCGTACTTCAAGAGCGCTGTGTATCGTGATGTGTGTACGATCCAAATCGCTGTAGTTAAAGTGGGGTGTGAGTATATTACATCACAATAGTACCTGAGTGTATTACATCACAATAGTACGCATGTTAGGCAGTCTTGAACTTGCCGCACTTGGTGACAATGAGTCCCTGGAGCCATAGACGGTACATGGAATGCGCTCTCCGTACAAGAGTCCTCACCAATTGGCATGCGCTTTGCTGGATGTGTCTAAGGCTATGCAAGTGTATAAGGAACAACCCGGGAATGCATCCATACGCTTCGGCTTTGTGGCGACATCCAATTTTATAAGTAGCTTGATAATTTATGCCACGTGCATCAAGCGTGTGTATCTGCAGATACGCCAGCCGCCTGACACGTGCTTGGCGTTGGATACAAACCAGTCCGATGTATATCTGGAAAGTGTATTTTATATCTGGATATAAATTAAGTATATTTTATATCTGGATATGAATTAAGTGTATTTTATATCTGGATATGAATTAAGTGTATTTTATATCTGGATATGAATTAAGTGTATTTTATGTCTGGATATGAACTATCGCTCTGCGTTGCATATTCTGCACAAGTGCGTGTGTGTTCTACTTAACGTGCAACTCAGTCCCAGCGAACTCATGGCGCGTGATGTCCCTCATATAGAAAAATCTAGTTCGAATTTGCAGACAGGCCCCCTGCTATGTTCGACAAACAATTGTGTGTGTGCTCAACCTATCGGCGTACCATTTCTATTTTCCAGGACGAGGAAGCAGAGAAGGCACAAGAGGCCGGTGCAGATCTTGTAGTTGGAAGCGATGAGATTCCTAACATTGTATGTACACACCATTGGTCTAAGTCAGTCTACCACCGCTTTACCACATGACGATTGAGCGAGTGTTTAGTATTTTTTGCTTGCGAATGGACCCGACCTCTCTTTATGTGTACATATTTATGTGCCTGTATCTATACGTGTCTATCTGCATATATATGTGTAGGTAAGGCTCGGTATAATCAATTGCTTGTTGCCAGTACATACCTGTATATGCAACGGAAGTAAGTCATTTTTCAGCAGAAACGTGTCTGCATATGTTCCTATACACTAGCAAGATGAGCATGATTTTCAATAGTTTCATGTACGTGTATATGATTTAGTGTACAACATCATGCAGACACGTATGGTTTCACTCGAATATCATACATGTATGCAAATGAATAGTGTTTGTTTACCTTCTATTCATTTGTGCCATCAAAACTCTGTGTGGATACGAACACGTATGTTCCTTGTGCGACCGCAATAAACAAGGTAGATCCTCGCCTTCCACGAATTATGATCGTATAGCTATTGCAGCGTTCGTAGGGCTTCTCAACGTTCGGGCCTCATATACGTCGGTGTTTGTATCCGTAATTCGTTATGTGTGGATGGGACCTGTGTGTGGGTTAATACATAGATCAAGGACGATTGGTTGATTGTAGCCATATTACATTATATATGTGTTGGTTCCAGGGGAGGGTACATACATAGCTATAACACGATTGGATTTTTGTATCCGCACTTGTTTCTCCCTTGCCTTCGGTGATTCTAAACCTTCACATTGGCGTATCAGGTATCTGGCGCATTCGAGTTTGCGAAGTTCGACTTAATATTAACCACCCCGGAGATGCTCAAAGCCTTGCGCCCGGCCGCTCGTAAACTGAGAGGACTGACTCCCACGGTGAAGAAAGGTGAGGAGTGGGTGTAGTATTGTGTATGTTCTTGTGAACCATTGCATTTTCAGACTGTAGATAAGGATAAGGTGATAGATTTCTGAAGCCTAAGAGCTCGCGTCAGTCGGTAACCAACTACTTTGACTTAATTTATGCCGGCGCAAACCTGTATTGATCGATTGTTGTGAAAGTTATCTTGCTTGCCCCGGCGAACTTCGCTTATGAGCTGACAATGCGCACACTAGCGTAGCATAGTTTGGCTGCAGTACGAAAGCGTGCAAACGTATCGTTTGATATTCTGTGTTGTGATTGGAGCGACAGTGTACCTGGTAGGCGATTCTACCGGCTTTCTTTCTGTTTAGTCATACTTAGAACTTCTTGTGAAGGAAGAAGCCGTAGGGAGATGGAAGTGTGCGTCTCTTTGTGGGTTTAAGTTTTAGACACAGTAGCGTAAAAGGTTACCGCTACATTTGCGGGCAAAGGCGACTGAGTGCGATGAAATTTTTTACGAGATCGGATGTACGTCATATAGTCAACCGCATTCTACGAAAGCTTGCGAATCTCATCACAATATTCAGGTTACAATACGGGCTTGTCTCACATAATCAATACCAACTGATATTCGTTTACAGGTACTGTGTTGACGGACATAGCTGCCGGTGTCAAGAAATTCCGAAACAGTGTGGAATTCAAAACCACGAAGACCGGGGTTTGTAACGTCGGTCTGGGCAAGGTGTGAACACTTATAGGCAATGGGGTGGTGCAAGGAAGTTGTCATACAAGCATAAGGATGTACTATAATCATGAGGATGTACTATAATCCCGTGTGGATTTATGACTGGCGTTAATTTTGCCGTCGCGCTTATTAGACAATATATATATATATAGATAGACTAATAGATAATAGATAATAGATAGATCTATATATTATATATTATTATATATATGTGTGTGTATGTATGTATATATATATATATTATTGTCTATATATGTATGTATATATATATCTGTGTGTATGTATGAACATGAATATATATAGCGTTAATTTTGTCGTCGCGTGCTTTATAGCTTATATATATATCTGTGTGTGTGTATGTATGTATGTATATACGTGTGTGTGTGTTTGTATGTATGTCTGTGTGTGTATATACATATGTATGTAATGACTACGGCCATCTAGTAAACTCATCGATTCATTTCATATGCCATGTGCAGCTCACCTTGGACAATGAATCTCTGAAGGCGAACTTGCTTGCATACCTGTCGGGAATACGCACGTTCAAACCCGAAGATACTAAAGGTGTGTGTGCGTGACCATGTTGACGCGTAGTATTGTAGTACTGCTAGGGTGGCGTGAGATGCGATGTTGTAGGCTGATGTGCAATTGTACGCATACGCTGTTGTGTGAGTGCTCTCACAATCGGCGTTCACTCTTTTATGCAACCCCGATGCTCGCAGATGGATGCGGTCTATGCCAAACATGCTCACGATCTTTGTGTCAGATCGCATGCTGGCATCTCCATTGCATAATTCCTGATGTGAGCAATACCGATTGCCGTGCACACTCACTCTGTAGTCAGGAGCCACTAGCGGGTCGATAGATAAGGTTATACCCATCATCACACTGAGCGTTTTTCTGGTTATACTGTCCTATTTGCACAGGTGAGATGCTGCAGAAAGTACACCTCACCACCAGCAGAGGCCCAAGTGTGGAGATCGCGATCAAAGAACTCAAGGCTCTAGGTATTAAGTAGTGGTGCTTTTTTTAGTCAAACGGTCGAGCGTGTCGGATAACTGCCCAGCCCTCCAGCCGTACCGATTGTTGTCAGAACTTCTAGGAATAAAATCTCGGACTATTGAAAACGTTTGTCGCTATTAGCCGGTGATACTGAAGCGGTGAGTCTTGGTTCATGTTTTTGTACCTTGGGAGGACTTAGGGACAAGTGCATTCGCCACTACCTACATACTTTGACTGGCTGTCTTGGGGCCGATTGTGAGGCTTATTGAAACTGTTGGCTGCAGTCGATATCGAAAAGTATTAGTTCTCACTATCAATGGGGACCGGTGGCCGACTGGCATACCCTGTACAATGTTAAGTATACTTCATTGAAAAGTTCAACAGCTCATATTATATTTATATATATATGTATGTATATATATATATAGATATATATATATATGTGTGTGTATATATATATATATGTTATGTATATTTATGTATGTACATGTATATGTAGAAAATTTGTATGTATGTGTTTATAAGTATGCATATGTATTTATATATATATATATATATATACATACATATTTACGTATGTATAATGTGTATGTATATAAACATATATATATGCATTATATGTGAATGTATATACACACATATACATGTATATAAGCGTGTGTGAGTGTGTATGTATGTAGGAATGTATGCATGAATGTATATATATTCATATTTATCTGTGTGTGTTTATATATGTATATATATTTGTTTTCTAATATATATACATATTTGTTTTCTAACATATATATGTATATGTGTATATATATCTTTATATATTTATATATGTTTGAGTGAGTATAAATATATATATAGATATATATATATGTATATATATATAATATACATATATATATATGTATACATATATATATATATGTATATATATATATGTGTGTGTGTATGGATAGCCAAACCTTTATAGATTCTGTACACGAAAAGGTTCTTATTCGTGTCACAATGAAAGTGCGTATTCATATACGTATACGAGTTAAACACGTCGCGCATGCGTACGTATTAAAATATTCCCGTAAGCCTTCACGTGTGGTTCGACTCGACACTATTTCAAGACCACCTCTCAAATCGTCTAAATTGAAGTGCCAGCATATTCTAAGTGAAATTGTTATACACCAATTTGAGATGTAAAGTACAACTGAAGGAGAGATAGATAGAGCAATGTTAAATGGCATTTCAGATAGCGAACGACAGGGAATATAACATAATGCATCTCTTTATTATTAAGCGCGAAGCATAACTTCAGGTTATGCCGAGTTAGCTATGCTTCGTACACTCCCACAATAAAAAAACGCAACCATCGCAACATGGTAATATAATCTTCAATTCTCGAGTATTCAAATCGACGTGCCAGTTCGCATGGTCCACACTCGACAAACCCGATGCGCATGGTTAGCGTGCTCCCAACCTATTTGCGAAAGTGAGTAGAATATATTATGCCGTTACAGATACTGGTTCTCTCTCTTTCCTGGCTGTGTGTAGACGTAAGGCACTACGATACACAACACATTAAATTATTCAAATGTTGACAAGCAAACAACCCAAATCAGCTGAACCAAACCAATTGATAATAATAATAAAACAAGTAATACATCCCAAAAATCGTGTAGAACCTTAGAGGTGTCGATCTAATTGCGTCCGGATCGTGCACTCTTGGACCCATAATCCAACCACTCTGGATCGCCCCCATCGTTCTTGCCCTTGTATGCGTTACGTTCAGTGTCGCGGTGCGCATATCTTGAGTGCTCCCATCCTAAGAAGCAGACATGCAACAGGGGTGAGCGCAATTTTTGGGCTCAAGATACGTACATAATATTTTAACACATTATTACGGTTTGTAGACGTGTGTATACCTCAAAAGCCTAGACGTATGTATGTAAACCAATTACAAATCAGAGTACCTCAACTTTTGGGATCGTGCGATCCGTATCGACGTACATAGGTACCTATTTCATTTATTACTCCGATGGAAAACGTGATAATTTAGTCACCCTACCGGATATTATCTGAGGCTCCGGGGATGGAGGAGAGTTGTCTTGGTTGTCGGACATCTTTTCGAACGCAAGATTACTTTCAATAGTGTATCCGAAGGCTCTCTGAGGAAAATGGTGTGGGAAAAGTCTTCCCTGCTGCACGCCAGACGCATGCACAGGAGGAGGGCCTTGGTGAGTGGTCAGAGCGAGAGCACTGTAATTTTTTTGTCGTATATTTTTTGTTCAATATAATTTTTTCATTTTTGAGGCAGCTTTGTTCATTTTCAGGGATATTTTGAATCTCAAATCGGTATTCTGAACAAGTCTGGGCCAATAATCTATACAAAAGGTGATCTGATTGGATGTAGGTGCATTTTTAGTGTAGAAGATCTATTTCAACTTTTTACTAATATTTAGTATTTACTATGTATCTACTAATTTAGTAGAGTATAGCTGTAGAGTGTAGAGGTTCATGTACTTGCTGAGGGCTAGTAGGAGAGACAACAATGCTAGACGAAAAGTATGTCAACTATGTACCGAGCTGTACTCACCCCACGCGGGAAGTACTGCTCGTACAAGTTATGTATTATTTCAAAATAGGTCTTTCCTTTAGGAAAATATGTATCTACCAGCCGTTTACAATTATATTGCGTAGCGTGATGTGAGAACTTCTATAAAAACATTTCACTCGCATGGTCTTGGATATTCATATATAGTGTCAATTACACTGTTTTATTTTACAAATATACCTACACCACTCCTCAATTCTATATATCTACCGGTCGTCTATATTGTGTTGCGTGACATGAGAAGTTCTAAAATTATATTTCACTCGTGTTTAAATATTTTTGTATTGTCAATTTGCCATAAGTATTTTATTTTAGGAATATACCTACTTCACTTCTTAATAGAAGCCAGCTGTCAAGTGCCAAACCTTGTTACGCTGGAATGTACTCCTTTAGTAGGCATTATCGAGTAGGAACTGCACAGGATAGGCGACTGACACCACCAACTCGTCTTGGATGTGTTGCGCATTGTTCAGAAGCTGCTTCGCGGCGGTGACCGCTTCGATTGCGTATTCAATAGTTGTTAGCGGTCAAGAGATAGTTGTTAGCGGTCAAGAGATAGTTGTTATCGGTCAAGAGATAGTTGTTAGTGTTCAAGAAAGACACCGCCTCGTACTTATCTGTCCACGAGTTGTTCAGCGTCTGGATCATCGCCGTCTTGACTTCGAACAGGGCGGGATCAGCGACATTCTTGCTTCAGTAGATAACGCACTCTCGTACTTTCAGGGGGTAGACTGTCTGCGAATCTATTCAAGGGATCAAATTGGTCGTAGTTTTCATTTGCGGATTTCTCGTGATGTCTGTGATAGTACTGCGCTTGTTCGACAGCCTCGGGCAGTCTTTGGAGTAGTCTGAGGTCCATTCAACATTTGGCCAGGCGCATCTGATCGACGTATGTATTCCAGTGTTGCTGTATACCAACAGATACTGTAGACCATTGGTCCATAGATGCCAATCCCTCGTACTTACTATCTTCATCAATGAGATTAATCGACGACCATAATTGCTCAGAAATGACGTACGAACGAGGCCACATACGCACATCAATGGTATCCTCCTTTATTATTTTGCCCCACAGTGTGACCTCTCCGCCCTTGATAAGTTTTTCTTCGTTAGCCGTGAGAACAATCAGGAAGGTAAACAGAATATGCCATGTTTGATACCGCAAGTTGACCGGTAGCTGGGTAGGGTATGTTGCCCACCAAAATGTCTCCGCTGAGCTGGCCGTCACAAGTTCGTCCAGAAAGAGGTCACATTCTTAACTGTCTTCACGTCAAAGACAGCCCGATGAGAACGGCCGGAAACCCCGATAAAACCGAGTCCCTTTTTGTGCATGAACGAGAGTGAAATCTCCGTGCACTTCACTGCCACGCTTGCGCGGTGCCATGAATTGCCAAGTCTCCCACGTTTCGCCGCTCGTAACCGCATCGTCAACTCGAAGCGCATGTGGCAACTCCTCATTACGGTAATGCATCAAGGCTGCTTGTGGCTGACCGGTATAAAAGCCAGTCAATAGAATACCTTGGAATCCATCGCGGGCAGCTTCTCCGAGAGAGCCGTGGCCTTTCCACAACTGGATCAAAACATTTCTCGACAGATTAGCATGGTATGTTTCATCTCAGCCGATCATCTTGCGGCCTAGTATTCCTAGGAGTTTTTCTACGCGCGCATTAAAACTAGCGAGCAACACTAAATCATCAGCAAGATTCTCCTCAATCATGAATGCTTGTATTGTTGCACCTTCTGTCCACTGCTTAGGGTTGATCTCGTCGCCGCCAATGTGTATATACTCGTCTGTAAAGATGCTTGTGGCCTCCTTCATGATTTTGGTAATAAAATTATACACTTCGGGCAACGCTGGGTATAGGAAGGGCTCAAAAACACCCCATTTGCGCTCTATAATATAATCATCGCAAAGCTCTGCGATTAGCTTGGGATACGCCATCGCTATAGCAGATGCGTGATCCGGGATATCAAACTCTGAAACCACTTTAATCTCAAATTGTCGAGCATACTCAACAATTTCCTTCATTTCTTGCTGTGTGTAGTAGAGATTATCAGCTCCTTTCCCTCTTGTAAGTCAGGGTATGTCAAGGACGCAAAACGCCATCCCTGAATCCCTGATCATCCGTCAGGTGCCAGATATTTGTTTTTTTTAATCTATTTTATGATTTAAGCCTTTTTGACGACAAAATCTTTGAAACTGTTTTACTCCATGTACAAACTGATTCTTGATTTTCTTTGGACAAGATCACAATTCACAAGTCTGATGATACGATAAAAAATTCAAGAATATTGAAGGCAGATTAATTTGCTTTTGTTTTTAAAAAAAAAGCAATGAAGTCAAATGAAAAACAATTTTCAATTCCCAGACCCAGACTTCAGGGGTAGTCTGCCAGTCTATCCCAGGCTAAGCTCATTACGTTATGAGGGTACGGAATAGAAGTTGAACGCAAACGAATAATTATTCAATTTTAAACCTATATAATGGTTATAACGTGATCTGAAGGGCTTACCTAAATGTTTTTAAGACTGGTTCGTATGTTAAAATCAGTACACACATAATTGTTTAGACCCGCAAGGTGCACCTAGAAGCTTACAAAGGACCGCAATATACCTAAACGTATATTCATTCAATTTATAAAGGTTTTAACGGAAAACGGTTTGAGGTTAGAATTGATTCTTATGTCCCCAACATCCTCCCCACTCCCAGGACTAGGCCCCAGAGTCTGTCCCAGCCTCCCCAGGGGCCCAGACTCCAGAGTCTACCATAAATACCAGTCTTGACTCTTTAAGTCTGCCGGTCTATCAGTCTATGTACCAGATTACCAGTCTACCAGAGTCTACCAGTCTGAGCCTATTATAAAAATAATCAATAATCCACGACCCCCAGTCCTGCAATCCTCCAGTATCTTCCAGACTTCATGTGTACCACAGCATCATAATACACGCCAAGCAACCCCCAACCAAACCCCGCCAGGTGAAAATTAAGAGACCACCACACAGCACTGGTTGGAACTCACCTTTTGCTTGAAAAAAATCGTGTATGGATAGCATGACAGTTGAGAACGTCACGACTTCGGTCGTCGCACTGAATGACGGTAGAAGTATACCTACAATTGGATTGGGCGTCTATCAAGCTGAGCCCGAAGATACATACAGAGCTGTCACTGCTGCTTTGAAATGTGGGTATAGACACATAGATACTGCCCAGCTTTACGGCAACGAGATGGACGTAGGTAGGGCCGTCAAGGTATGATATCTGTATTCTGGCGCGATTCAGAGAAGTATAGAACACCTGTCGCAATTTTCTACCCTTTT
>NW_014040389.1:89926-93177 GCF_001186125.1 Sphaeroforma arctica JP610 | reverse complement strand
GTGTATATGTATATATGTATATATATATTTATATATATATGTATATGTCTTCGGTTTCATCGGACATGGGGATCCAGCGGCGTGTCGGTATCTTTCGAACATGCTATTGACTGTTTAGTTACTACGCTCTCTCCAATATTACCTTGCTTGTCTGTGTGCATGCTCAACTGCTGCCTAGTGCCTCACATTCAGCACTATAAACTTCTTTCCGTCCAACTCAGGATTCAGGTATACCGCGTGACCAGATTTGGATCACTTCTAAATTGTGGCCTATGGACCTCTACGAGACAGATGGGTACCGCTCAGCCATCATGAAAGGCAAAGAGTCTTTTGAGGAATTGGAGACATACATCGACCTGTACCTGATACATTCCCCTCATCATCCCTACGAACGAATCGGTATGAGATTTCTGTTCCTTGCGTGAGTTGTGAGCAAGCGAGTGATGTGGCATTGACGCGCTCTGTGAGGGTGTGAGTTCTTTATGATGCAGTATAACTGTACATTCACGCCTACTTCGACTGTATCCACCATTTGAAGTATGTAGTTTTTTTCTGGTCTCGTCGTATTTACATTGTATCTTGTCATTTAGTAAACATTTCCTGGACCTTACCATTGCCGATAGGTCTCTAAATGTGAGACGGTACAAACCAGTACACATAAAACTGCGAATGAGAGCGATACACTTCTTCAAACATAGTCGCTGCGCTGTCTACATTGTGCCATGTGCATCGACGCTATTCATTCTCTTGGTGTTGTCCACTGATCAATAAAGTTGGCTGTTGTGGTCCGTGTCGGCCACAATGAGTTTTAGTACGTCGTATATCAATCCTCTATTGATCAGCCACAACAGGCGAGCGTGCATTTGATCATGAATTCGGTTTGTTCTGTAAGATTCTGTATGTGTCTGTCGCCCGGTTGCCTCCCCCATGTGCAATCTTTGGCATCTCCTTAAGAGAATCGACTGGGGTTTGCTTTAGCCTAGGAAGGATCGTATCAATCCCCAGAGTCCCTTGTCACCTATTGAAACAAACTTGTGCGAATGTGTTGTGTTTTGTTTTGCTATATACATTATCTGCCCTGTGATCTTGTTGACAACGCAAGGTTCTCTGTTTGACATATCTAGGTATGTATCGTGGCCTGGAGGAGCTCCAGAGGCAAGGTATCGTCAAATCAATTGGGGTGAGCAATTTCGGTGTCAAACACCTTCAAGAATTGCTCGACTCTCCAGAGACGTCTGTCGTCCCCGCGGTCAATCAGGTAACTATTTGATGAGCTTTACAGCTACGTTCATAAGTTTCTGGGGGGCCCTAAATCGACTCCACCAGTCGTACTCAGCCATACCCTAAGGCGAGAATGTACAATTTTACTGCGACAGAGCACACCACGACAACCATGTAGTTGAAGGCACTCTTCGCATTTTGCGTTTTGTGTTGTCCGTAGTTTGTATTGTTGGCTTTGGGTTTTATTATTTCACCGGCTGTGGTTTCTAATTGTGGTCGTGCCTTCTCTGTAACTATGTACCTGATGTAGTACCCGAAACAGCGAAGGCTTCGCGGATGTACAATGCCGTTACCAATGTACTCTATTGAAACTCGCGAGTGTCTGTCTTTGTCTTTAAAATTCGCGAGTGTCTGTCTTTGTCTTTAAAATTCGCGAGTGTCTGTCTTTGTCTTTAAAATTCGCGAGTGTCTGTCTTTTGTCTTTGAAATTCGCGAGTGTCTGCCTTTGTCTTTGAAATTCGCGTTTGTCTGTCTTTGCTTTTAAAATTTGCGGATGTCTGTCTGTGTCTTTAGCGAGCATACTAAAGACTGTCTACCCGTTGAAATTACACTGATACCCATATTTGATCATACGTTTCTTCTGTGTAGGTCGAGATTCATCCGTTTCTTCTGCGAAATGATATAGAGGAATTCTGCGCCGCCCATGGCATTGTTGTGCAAGCCTATTCGCCGCTGGCAAGTATGTGCATTCGCATCTTGAAAACTCGCAACACGCAGACAGTTCATGCCAATCTGTGGCGCAGCACCTGTGCACCGACACCCTTTCCTAACGCACGGGTTCATGTACTTCGCGTGTTCGTTGTTTAGAGCAAAGTATATGCAGCCCTTTTATGCACTGCTTTTTGCTGTGCTTGATGGGCGCTGCCACTTCTTGCCAATTCGAATGTATGTGCCTGTGCCGGTTGATCTGCCAACCGAGTCTCACATTGCCGCTGCCCCACTACTTGTCTCTGAGATTTTAATCAGCCATCTCTGTGCAATCCACTCATCCAATATCTGCAGAAGCCAAACGAATGGACGATGAAACGATCAACGCCATCGCCGGTGGCCACGGTGTCTCTGTTGCGCAGGTAGGATTTGTGACTGTCGCATACGGCACTGTGTATTGTATGGTGGGTGTGCATGGCTTTCCGGCTGAAGCATTAGTGCGGAATTGGTTGAAGTCATTGGTACTTCGAGTGATATGTCCGAATATATAATTGCAGCTGAACGGCTGTGTACTGAAGTGAGCGGTTTGTTATCGGCCACATCCCGTGTGTGAGTGTTGTGCTGGTGGCGCCATTCTCTGTACAAACCAATACCGTCCTGCATGCATGCTACCGTGTCGAGATTGTCAGTAGTGGTGTGTGGAAGAGTCGTCTCGTGGTAGTGCAGCGATAGTTTTTGGTTGTGAAATAGATAATAGTTGACGTATTGGATAGGACGGTGGCTCAGTATCTGTTCAGCATATTAAATCAAATCTTGGTAAGCAGCAAATGCTGGTGGTTATGTGTGTATGGTATTGATCTATAGATACGCGAGAGGTACACAGTGCGCTTCGGGTAGTGCGAAGTGAGTCAAGTTGTTTATCAAATTGAGATCATGTGATCAAAGATAATTTGTATTGTTGTTGGAATTGACAAGCCGCAAAGGTCGGCTGCGCCTGTCGAGTATTTTGCGGGCTACTGGAGTAGAAACCGCTAACTGCAGTTTTAGCTAGAACTAATTAATGCGTATGTGTTAACATCCTCGCCAAACCGTGTCGCTTCAGTTTTAAACGTTATGCAAACGTATGTCTCGCTAGTATTTCATCTGTCCATACAACTTTACGGTGCCGAATTCCTGCGGGTATGTATGTATGTATGTATGAATATATATATATATATATATATATATATATATATATATATATATATATATATATATATATATATATATATATATATATATATATATATATATATATATATATATATATATATATATATATA
>NW_014040389.1:71676-80624 GCF_001186125.1 Sphaeroforma arctica JP610 | reverse complement strand
GTGTGTGTGTGTGTGTGTGTGTGTGTTATTATGTATATATATATATATATTATATATATATATATATATATATATATCTATATATCTATATATATGTGTGTGTGTGTATGCGTATGTAATGCACATTCATGTATATATATTATATGCGTATCTAATGCACATTCATGTACATGAATATTGCCGTGGTTGCAGAATTGTAGTTGGATTTGGCGTACGTTATTTTCATTGTATGTTCAAAATCTCCTCATACCACGGAGCATCTACAGTTCCGTATTAAATCGGATAATTTGTTCGCGCGCATATTTCAAATCGAGTTAGTAGGCTTAAAGTAGGTTTTATGCTCATTCATCACACAGAACCGCTAGAGATGTCATCGGAACTGGCCTGTTCGAAGGCCGACCCTATGTCACGTCCAGACATGGCAAACACTGTGCCCAAGCAACACGTAGATATGGATGTAGCTTCCGATGTGCGTACTCTCTTCATTAACGACTCGGTAAGGCTTTGTGAGTATGATCTCCTCGATGCGAGGTCAAAGAAGACTGGGTATAGAGGCGCATACGTGACTAGCCTTGTACTATATCGATTCTTGTTTATGACACGGACTTATCCTCACTATGGCCTTGTTTTGTATCGATTCTAGTTGTTGATAACACGCACTGGCTTCCACTGTGGCGTGAGAGTATGTGCTATCGATCGCGGATGACGTATATGATTGGCAGTGATATGTTCTACTACTCGCCGTTTAGCAATAATGTAAACGACAACGTCTTTACGATCCTCGCTTATTCGACGCGCGAAGTCTGTATTTTGCTGTGCAAAGTGCTCTTATCGGGCGGCATGAGTGACTCGCCTTGGCTAGCTATTGCTTGGCCGGTATCACGTAAAACCTTCGAGGATCACAGGTGAAAACCTCGTCCAAATACACTCTATCAATGATGCACTTTGTTCCCGCTTCCCATTCACAGATAGCCAATGAGGGGGAAGTATTCTGCACGAATTACGTCACCACCGCCAAGTATACGTGGTGGTCGTTCCTCCCCATCTTCCTCTACGAACAGTTCAGCCGTTACGCGAATATGTTCTTCTTGTTCATCGCTGTCATCCAGGTAGGCGGGTCCTTGATTTGCTTGGTGTGGCAAGATAGCATTTCAATGGGAAATACTATTGGACTTTGTTCTGTTGTTGAATCATGGTCACGTATATATCGCCTTCAGCTACTGTGGATATAGACCGAAATTATTAGCTGGTACTTCTCAGTATTAACGCTAACTGGTCCCTGGCATGATGAGGATCATATGCAGCTGTTAAATATTCCGGCTGCAGTCTTGATATAGTGTAAATATCCACTTCTGCTGGTGTGATATAACAGGATTGAATAATGGGTCGTGGGTGTGTATTTTGCATACAATGCTATATGGTTATGTCTAGGTAAGGGGTTCTTCGTGTATCAGTGTCTATTTGCTAGTACGGCTATGATGCCCTGTAGGTGTGTTTATCCTACTTCATACTGGAGATGGTAGTTGCACGGATGTCGTTTGGTTTATCTATAAACCGTGTTTCTTCTGACATGCTGCAGGAGTCCTAGACTGTCCAATCGGAGAGCCTCAACTCGTAGACGTAGTATGCCAATTAGAATAATATCGATAGCCCTTTTTCTCCCTCAGGTGGTTTTGTTTGGCATGGATTTCTACCTTGGCTGACCCACTTTTTAGTACATCGTGACAGATCAGTGTAGTGCAATGTGCAAAGTTACCATCGTGGATGGTTTGATCCTCAATGTCACACCGCCTTTGCTATCCTGCAGCAAATACCGGGTGTCTCTCCCACAGGTCGCTGGACTACTATCATTCCTCTGACGATAGTGTTGACTGCTACTGGTATCAAGGAGATCCTGGAAGACATGGTGTGTTTTGAGTGTACGCTATATATGTGGGGAAACTGACGGTGATCAGGGATGTACTTGAGCATGTGGTGTTATACACGCTGACACACGTACCCATATATTAGGTGGTGCACACATTGGCTTCTAGTTCTAGTTGACGTTTCTATACACCTGGTGTACATTTCTTTAAACTTGGTTTACCTTTGTTTGTATATGGTTTACATATGGCATTGCAGGTGTGACTGTCTATTTTAAAGCGCACATCTCCGTGCTGTGTATAGTATATATATATATATATATATATATATGACTCCGCATACGTATGTGATATGTTTCTTTATATGATACAAGTAGACTGGTGTTTTATCGTATATGTATGTGATATGTGTGCTTTATACAATACAAGTAGACTGCTGGTTTACCTATCCATTTTTGTGTACGTATATCCACGCTCTGTGAGGTCAATTATGAATACTCGTTAGTGTTGGGTTTTGTGGGGTCGCAGAGTATGTCCCACCTTAGGTCGGATATTATGGCATACATCCACCCAGACCTTAGTTCTAGCTGTTATGTTGTGTGTTGTTCGACAGGTATCGCCCGGTGTTATATTGACTCGTGTTTGACTTGTCGCCGCTAGCATACTCTAAGTAGCTTTCCTGCAATAACCTTTTCCATGCAATTATTCAATCAATATCATTTTACTTTCCACCAATCCACGACCACCTGAATGCCACCTATATATCATTATGTGTACCGAACATTTTGTCATCCCGTGCCCGTCTCGTTCCCCATACAGAAACGCCACAGATCAGACCGTGAGGTGAATGATCGCCTGGTCCGTGTGCTGCGTCAGGGCACATTCCAGACCATCCGCTGGACTGAGGTGCAAGTGGGAGACATTGTGCGTGTAGTGCATGACCAGTACTTTCCCGCAGATCTGGTGCTGCTTTCGTCCTCAGAGCCAATGGTACATTGTGTTCGCAATAGGCTGTAGCATGTGCCAATAGCCATGTTCTGCAATAAGTGCCAGTGTACTATGTTCTATAGTTTTGCTTCACATAGTGTGCATCAATGTGGGCGTGACCCGATGATCCCTTCGGTGAACTACGTATAATTCTTAAATGTTGTGTGCCGTATACAGAGTTCTATATAAATGCTTGTGTGTCTAGCATAGGTCATGGTTGTGCGTGCGTGCGTGTCGGTTCTTTTAAACCATCTCTATTCCGAGCGCACACGCATGTCCATTGATATTTGCATATTGATTTTACATACCTCTCCCACTACTTCAGGGTATCTGCTATGTTGAGACCGCCAATCTCGACGGTGAGACCAACCTGAAGATCAAACAGGCCGTTGGTATCACTGAATTTGTCAAGACTCCTGGAGACGCACGCTTCTTGCGGGGTGTGGTCATGTGTGAGAAGCCCAATAACCGACTCTACAACTTTGAAGGACTCATCACCTTGCACAGTGAAGGCGAGGAGAAGAAGGTGTGTGGGTGGATTGGTGTGCTAATGTCGTCGTTTATTCAGAATGTACATGCACGTGATCTGCACTGTGGTTATATATGAGAGGCGTAGATATGCTATCTGTTATTTAGACGGGTACATACTCAACCACCCGTAGAGTTATAGGTCTGTTCATAGTTTTATGTGCAAATTTTGAATTCGAGTTTGATGGACCATTTTTCATCTGCAATTCGGTCATTTGAAGGCTTTTTTGTTTGTTTGTTTTGTTTGTTTGTTTGTTTGTTTGCTTGGTCATTAAACATAAATGTGGGCGTGCTTTTTTGTGGCGAGAAGGGAGAGTGAACGCATGACACACTCATACTCACAATAGATCCCAATCGGTCCATGTAGTTCATCGGGCAGTTCACACACACACACATGAAGGTTTTCCAGCTGAGTGTTTGTACCCCAAGCGACTGATGATTACTATCATATCCGAAGCAAGCCTTTGCCTTTGGTTTTGGTACAGATGTGACCATCAACTGGCACAAACATTCTGACCCACTCACTAACTGTATTGCCATAACGCAGATGGCCATTGGCCCTGATCAGGTCCTTCTGCGAGGTGCCCAACTCAGAAACACTCCGTGGGTGTACGGAATCGCTGTGTTTACAGGTACGTCACAGCTTCTCTGCAGGATTTGGTTCATTTATTTCGCGTTTGTCTGTCCTTTGCAGAATATAGTTTTATTCATTTTGCGGTGTTTGCTGATACGTAGGCCAGTATGTCTCTGCTAGGCACCCCATACCCACACCACCATACGCTTCATCTACAGGCAACGACACAAAGCTGATGCAGAATCAGACCAAGGCACCGCTCAAGCGAACGCAGCTGGAGCGTATTACCAATCGGCAGATCCTGATATTGTTCTTCATTCTGTTGGCCTTGTCTCTGCTCAGTGCCATCGGTGCCGTTGTATGGCGCGGAGCGAATAAGGTGTGTTCTTGTAGACGCAATCCAGTGCTGCTGCCAACCGCCTCACCATACTATGTCTACGTGCTTTCCTTTTCCCCTTTTGTTCACATTCCACTTGACCCCATTTACATCTCCTTTTCCTTGGCTCCCACGTATCTCGCCTTGTTCTCACACCCCGTCCGTCTCCCTTCTCTGTCTTTAGGACACCCATTGGTACCTGGGCTACGAGGGCTCGAGCATGGACAACTTTGCGCTGGTGTTCCTGACGTTTGTGATCTTGTATAACAATTTAATTCCCATCTCACTGTACATCACGCTGGAGATTGTCAAGTACATCCAGGCGCTGGTCTTTATCAACAATGATCTGGATATGTATCACGAACCTTCGGACACGCCTGCCATCACGCGCACATCCAATCTGAACGAAGAACTGGGCCAGGTAGGCTTCCCAGTGGTGTTTGTTTATTGGTGAGTTCTTGGACATTGTCTTGCACGTATATTGGATAGCTACCATCCAGGGGTGTAGTGCGGAGGCTGGCATGCTTGCTGTGCTTGCCGTGCACGGTGAATGAGGGGCACTACAACGTATTTCAGAATGCACCGAAATGAATGTGATTATCTAATTCACGGACACGGACGGCACACTCGCGCACTACAGCTTGAAGCTGTGTGAGGCCCTCTGGGGTGTGTGTAGTATGGTATCGCCATAAGAGAGCCCACACATGGTTTGAATGTCAATACATGTATTTATATCAATACAGTTGTATTTAACTTTTATCTGGCTATGTAGACATACACACGTGTATGACAGCTATATTAGTTGTATACGCAACCACACATATGTATCATATATATTTATCCATGTATGCATGCCATGTTGTCTAACTCGCACACCCCATCGCTACCCTCAACAGGTGCAATACATATTCAGTGACAAGACCGGCACACTCACGCGCAACATCATGGAGATGCGTAAGCTCAGTGTGGGATGTGTGCAGTATGGAGCCACCACCGGAGAGCCCGCCCCCGCAGGCGTGTCTCGCAAGCACTGTGACGAGGACGGCAATCTGATTGGCGAAGGCTTCCACGACCCTAGTCTGCTCGATAATCTTACCACAGGTATGGGTGAAGACCACTACCTACACCCTAAACTCTGAAACCCTAAAACTATGAGCTATTGGTGAAACCAGGGGAAGGGGAGGGGTGGAGTATTTGTTTCTGCTTTCAATTTTTGATAGATCCCATTGAATGTGTCAGGTTGGAAGGAGATTTTGTGGTGGTTCATAAGTATACAATCGAATGGATGTACATGTGTCGGGTGTGCCAATTGTATTGCGGAAGCTAAGGCGTTGGACTAGACTCATTCATTCTAGAACTATTTATCTCTTCTATATCTGCATATCCATGTCTATATGCCTATTAGGTTATATCATCCTACCATATCCTAGAGGGAGACCTATTCCAGTAGTTGGCTACTCTACTTTATGTATATATATGTATATTTATATATATATATATATATATAAAATATATATTTATATATATATTATGTTCTGAGTTTGAAGTATTGATTTGGCCGGTGTGAATTCTAAAAGTGTATATACTCCCCACACACACTGCACTGCCTGTTGCCTCCCAACACCCAAGTCTCTCTACGTCTTATTTTCACATATGTCGCAACACGTGTTCACCCACCGGGGTCTTATGAGTCACTCACACGGTGTGATCCCCACACAGGCCACAACACCGCGGCGGTTATTCGTCAGTTCCTTACTCTGTTGGCTGTGTGTCACACTGTGATACCCGAGCCAAGCAAGACCGATCCAGATGAGATCTTCTACCAAGCGCAATCCCCGGACGAGGGTGCCTTAGTCGGAGCAGGTATATAGTGTGCGTACGTGTGGTTGCGCGGGCGTGTGTATTTATGCGCATGTATAAATCTATGTATGTGTCTTGGTTTATAGTGTGCATACGTGTGGTTGTGTGTGTGTATGAATGTGTCGGCATATGTATGTATGCATGTATAGATATATGTATGTGTCTTGGTTTATAGTGTGCATACGTGTGGTTGTGTGTGTGTATGAATGTGTCGGCATATGTATGTATGCATGTATAGATATATGTATGTGTTTCGGTTTGTATGCACATACCTGTGTGTGCATGCTCGTGTATGTGGGCGTGTGTGTGTGTCGTATCGTGAAGTGAAACAGCTGGGTTTCTCCTTCAACGTCCGCACACCCGAGAGTGTGATCATCAGCGTATCATGGCATAACACACCTTCATACCACTCCCCCACAGTCAAACAGCTGGGCTTCTCCTTCAACATCCGTACAACCAAGAGTGTAATCATCAACGTATCATGACATAACACACCTTCATACCACTCCCCCACAGTCAAACAGCTGGGCTTCTCCTTCAACGTCCGTACACCCAAGAGTGTGATCATCAACGTATTGGGACAAGACGAAACCTACGAGGTACTGGCTGTGCTGGAGTTCAACTCTGCCCGAAAGCGAATGTCTGTGATTGTCCGTACCCCCTCTGGCAGCATCATGTTGCTGTGCAAAGGAGCCGATACGTATGTACCACCGGTCGTGAGTGTGTGTGCTGTGTATTTGGTTCTATCTTTGAGTTTGAAGGATAGTCTGTGTGTGGGCTGATGTGTATGGCTTCGTGGATGTGCTTCATGTTTTGGGCTGTGATCACTGCGGTGAGTGTATGGGTTGTAGTTGTGGTGCAGTGGTGTTACCAACGCGTCCAGTGGCCAGGGACGCCCTAAAAGGTCCACTGGAAACAGGCATAGGCGATAGATCGTACGCCACTCACCTGGCATACGGGTACAACTACATGGTTGCAAGCCGAAGTCTTCATGTGTAGCACTTGTAAACTATAGCCTTCGTGTGTAACACTTATACGAGCGATACTTGGACATCATGTCTAGTCCATATATCGTAGCTAATGTGTCCGTCTGTTTCTACTTCTACCCACAGCGTCATCTACGAACGTCTTGCGGACGACAATCCCTTTGCCGAGGGCACATTACAAGATCTGGAGGAGTTTGCGGTCATTGGTCTACGAACGCTATGTTTGGCTGTGGCCGAACTAACGGAGGAGCAGTACCAGGCCTGGGCCGCTAAGTATGTGTGCCTGTATGCGTGTGTGTGTGCTTTATAATATAGTATAGTTGTATAAGGGTGTGCGAGTAGGAGGAAGAATGCGTAGCTGTATGTAGATATGTTTGTTTTCCCGTGTATATTCTGTACCAATGTAAGATTTTATCCATGTATCCATATGTATTTATATTTATATTTATATATATATATATGTGTGTGTGTGTGTGTGTGTGTGTGTGTGTATGTATGTATGTATGTATGTATGTGTATATATATATATAAATACCCCATTTGTTGACCACTCACATAGTTGCCACACACCCACAGGTACGAACAAGCCCAGCAGTCGCTTACGGACAGAGATGGTATGATCGATGCGTGTTGTGAGGAGATCGAAACCGGTCTGTTCCTGCTAGGAGCCACGGTAAGGATTAGGGTTGGGTCGTTGTAGGGTTTTTTGATGTCTATTAGAACGCCTTGTTGATCTTGGATGGTACCTACATCCTTTTTCAGACGATTGCTCTGGGATCGATTGTTTGCTCTGTGTTTTAGGGTTTAGTATGTAGTTGTTGCTGGGGGTTGGTTGTGGCCTGGCCGCGTGCACATTGATCCTGTGCACATGGCTCTGTGCGCGCGTTCCGTACACCTTATGCGTCTGTTCGGTCATTCTTGTGACTATATACTCGTGTGTTAGCCTCCATCTGTGATGCCGTTCTAGCCGTATTGTATTATGAGATACCCCGTATAACCATGCAGTGTTTGCGCATACGTATGTGTAGGCAAGGCACAAACAACCGCACAACCAGGTCATAGCTGTGTGCAATGTAGCATAGACTCCCTGGGCACCGAAGGTCTCTATTTCAAATATACTAGAGGAATAGTTAAAGAGTATTTGTACCCGCAATACGTACTTCTGATCACACTTCCGTACACATACCCTCTGTACGGCTGTGTAGGCAATTGAAGACAAGTTGCAAGACAAGGTACCCGAAACCATCGCCAATCTCCTGGAAGCTGGTATCAAGGTAGGTGGAACTGACGAGGGCAGGTGCAACCCAATCAGTCGGAACCCAAAGGGTCGGTTAGTTGCCCAAGAACACAGGCGGAATGACTCGGATGTCCTCTCTTCAGCTGTGTATATTGAGCAAGGAGAGGTGTATGTTTGGTCTCATATTGAGCAAGGAGAAGTGTATGTTTGGTCTCATATTGAGCGAGGAGAGGTGTATGTTTGGTCTCATATTGAGCAAGGAGTGGTGTTTGTTTGGTCTCATATTGAGCACGGAGAGGTGTATGTTTGGTCTCATATTAATCTGATACGATTACAAATAACATCATGTGCACTGCGGACGGTATGGCTTACCTTTTGCTTGCAGCCACATAAGCACTCCTCGCTTATATGCGCCTGGTCTGTTGTAGGTGTGGTTTACCTTTTGCTTGCAGCTACCAAAACACTTCTCGCTTTATATGCGCCTGGTCTGTTGTAGGTGTGGGTTACCTTTTGCTTGCAGCCACTTAAACACTCCTCG